>NC_132892.1:142588-152588 GCF_030463535.1 Salminus brasiliensis | reverse complement strand
TACATCACATACACCACCTACAGCCCATACACCACCTACAGCCCATACACCACCTACAGCACATACACCACCTACAGCCCATACACCACCTACATCACATACACCACCTACAGCCCATACACCACCTACATCACATACACCACCTACAGCCCATACACCACCTACAGCACATACACCACCTACAGCCCATACACCACCTACACCACACACACCACCTACAGCACATACACCACCTACATCACATACACCACCTACAGCCCATACACCACCTACAGCACATACACCACCTACAGCCCATATATCACCTACAGCCCATACACCACCTACAGCCCATACACCACCTACAGCACATACACCACCTACAGCCCATATATCACCTACAGCCCATACACCACCTAAAGCCCATACCCCAACTACATCACATACACCACCTACATCACATACACCACCTAAAACCCATACACCACCTACAGCACATACACCACCTACAGCCCATACGCCACCTACAGCCCATACACCACCTACAGCCCATACACCACCTACATCACATACACCACCTACAGCCCATACACCACTTACAGCCCATACACCACCTACAGCCCATACACCACCTACAGCACATACACCACCTAAAGCCCATACACCACCTACAGCCCATACACCACCTACATCACATACACCACCTACAGCCCATACACCACCTACATCACATACACCACCTACAGCCCATACACCACCTACAGCACATACACCACCTACAGCCCATACACCACCTACAGCCCATACACCACCTACACCACACACACTACCTACACCACACACACCACCTACAGCACATACACCACCTACATCACATACACCACCTACAGCCCATACACCACCTACAGCACATACACCACCTACAGCCCATACACCACCTACATCACATACACCACCTACAGCCCATACACCACCTACATCACATACACCACCTACAGCCCATACACCACCTACAGCACATACACCACCTACAGCACATACACCACCTACAGCCCATACACCACCTACACCACACACACCACCTACAGCACATACACCACCTACATCACATACACCACCTACAGCCCATACACCACCTACAGCCCATACACCACCTACAGCCCATATATCACCTACAGCCCATACACCACCTACAGCCCATACACCACCTACAGCACATACACCACCTACAGCCCATATATCACCTACAGCCCATACACCACCTAAAGCCCATACCCCAACTACATCACATACACCACCTACATCACATACACCACCTAAAACCCATACACCACCTACAGCACATACACCACCTACAGCCCATACGCCACCTACAGCCCATACACCACCTACAGCCCATACACCACCTACATCACATACACCACCTACAGCCCATACACCACTTACAGCCCATACACCACCTACAGCCCATACACCACCTACAGCACATACACCACCTAAAGCCCATACACCACCTACAGCCCATACACCACCTAAAGCCCATACACCACCTACAGCACATACACCACCTAAAGCCCATACAGCACATACACCACCTACAGCCCATACACCACCTACAGCCCATACACCACATACAGCCCATACACCACCTACAGCACATACACCACCTACAGCCCATACACCACATACACCACCTACAGCACATACATCACCTACAGCCCATACAGCACCTACAGCCCATACACCACCTACATCACATACACCACCTACAGCCCATACACCACCTACAGCACATATACCACCTACAGCCCATACACCACCTACAGCACATACACCACCTACATCACATACACCACCTACAGCCCATACACCACTTACAGCCCATACACCACCTACAGCCCATACACCACCTACAGGACATACACCACATAAAGCACATACACCACCTACAGCCCATATATCACCTACAGCCCATACACCACCTAAAGCCCATACACCACCTACAGCACATACACCACATACAGCACATACACCACCTACAGCCCATATATCACCTACAGCCCATACACCACCTAAAGCCCATACACCACCTACAGCACATACATCACCTACAGCCCATACACCACCTACAGCACATATACCACCTACAGCCTATACACCACCTACAGCCCATACACCACCTACATCACATACACCACCTACAGCACATACACCACCTACATCACATACACCACCTACAGCCCATACACCACCTACAGCACATACACCACCTACAGCCCATATATCACCTACAGCCCATACACCACCTAAAGCCCATACACCACCTACAGCCCATACACCACCTACAGCACATACATCACCTACAGCCCATACACCACCTACAGCACATATACCACCTACAGCCTATACACCACCTACAGCCCATACACCACCTACATCACATACACCACCTACAGCACATACACCACCTACAGCCCATACACCACTTACAGCCCATACACCACCTACAGCCCATACACCACCTAAAGCCCATACCCCAACTAGAGCACATACACCACCTACATCACATACACCACCTACAGCACATACACCACTTACAGCCCATACACCACTTACAGCACATACACCACCTACATCACATACACCACCTACAGCCCATACACCACCTACAGCCCATACACCACTTACAGCCCATACACCACCTACAGCACATACACCACCTACATCACATACACCACTTACAGCCCATACACCACTTACAGCCCATACACCACCTACAGCCCATACACCACCTAAAGCCTATACATGGAGGGGGTGAGTTCTCTGGTTTTCTGGAGGATCAGGGAAAGGTGAGCGACAGGGTGTGGTGATGGGGCGAACGCTGCAGATACAGCAGGTGGAGATCAGGATGGAGGAAAGCTGGAGTGGCCCTTTAAGCTCTGCTCCCTGTAGGCCTGACCTGGATGGAGTATTCCGGGTGGAGATGGGAGTGCTCTCAGCGAGCTGTCATACGGAAAAAACACAGTTCAGAGCCGAGAGACGACCGACACACACTTTCACATGCTCTTGCTGTCACACACACACACACACACACTCACACACACACACACACACACTCACAGCATGGTAAAACGCAGAATGCACTCAGCATGTCAATCAAGCTCTGAGAAATTGGCCTACTAAAGAAGAGCTGTCCCTCCTCCTCAAAGTGAATGGGATTCCTCCAATCACAGTCCTAGTAGAGCTACTTAGACCCCGCCCACTAACATTAAACCTGATTGGCTCACATTACTGAGAATTTAGGTACAGGCCATTACATCAAAGTAAACTGCTGTAGGCTGAATGGGTGGGGCTAAACTGCTGTAGGCTGAATGGGTGGGACTAAACTGCTATAGGCTAAATGGGTGGGACTAAACTGCTATAGGCTAAATGGGTGGGACTAAACTGCTATAGGCTGAATAGGTGGGGCTAAACTGCTGTAGACTGAATGGGTGAGGCTAAACTGCTGTAGGCTGAATAGGTGGGGCTAAACTGCTGTAGGCTGAATGGGTGGGGCTAAACTGCTGTAGACTGAATGGGTGAGGCTAAACTGCTGTAGGCTGAATAGGTGGGGCTAAACTGCTGTAGGCTGAATGGGTGGGGCTAAACTGCTGTAGGCTGAATAGGTGGGGCTAAACTGCTGTAGACTGAATAGGTGGGGCTAAACTGCTGTAGGCTGAATAGGTGGGGCTAAACTGCTGTAGGCTGAATAGGTGGGGCTAAACTGCTGTAGGCTGAATAGGTGGGGCTAAACTGCTGTAGGCTGAATGAGAGGATTTATGTAAATGTGTTTGTTTTGTGATAATACATATAAATCACACCCACCCTCGGTTCTCTGTCCTCAGGGCTCTTTAGGAGGTGGATGGAGCTTGGGTGGGTGTAGGGGTGGGATTGATGAGTGGGAGGGATTGGGAGGAGGGGGCAGGAGCTGATGATCTGAGGGTAGATCATGTCTGAAAAGCAGGTTTTCTGCAGAGTGTCTGAGAACACTAATGCACTCAATTACGCAATCTCCACCCCCCTATCCCCCAACCCCACCCCCCCCTGCTCTAATCACCTCTTAATGACATCACCACTCTAATGGAGCCGCTACCCACACACACACACACACACACACACACACACACACACACACACTTGATCAGCGCTGGCTGAGTGTAGGACGCTGGAAGGAGATGTGACCGAGAGTTACGCAACATCAGACCACTTCTGTAACACAGTGCTTACGAAGCTGGCTGCACAGAACCCTCACAGCACCACACAGAACCCTTACAGCACCACACAGAACCCTCACAGCACCACACAGAACCCTTACAGCACCACACAGAACCCTCACAGCACCACACAGAACCCTTACAGCACCACACAGAACCCTTACAGCACCAAACAGAACCCTTACAGCACCACACAGAACCCTCACAGCACCACACAGAACCCACCCACCTCACTGTATATAGATATAGGGTATAGAACACCACACCCACCTCACTGTATATAGATATAGGGTATAGAACACCACACCCACCTCACTGTATATAGATATAGGGTATAGAACACCACACCCACCTCACTGTATATATATATAGGGTATAGAACACCACACCCACCTCACTGTATATAGATATAGGGTATAGAACACCACACCCACCTCACTGTATATAGATATAGGGTATAGAACACCACACCCACCTCACTGTATATAGATATAGGGTATAGAACACCACACCCACCTCACTGTATATGGCCGGTTATCTATTAACACTACGCCCCCTATGGGTTGATGTCATATCTACTGTAGTAAATAGGTTAAAAGTATAAATATTGATGTTTAGTCTATATTTATCTATAATGGCTGAGTTGGGGGGTGTGGTTTATGTGACTGTTGCCGTGGGAGATGTAGATTTTTAAGTGTGGATCTGCTAATGCTAACGCTAATGTGGTATTCTGTTTGAAGTGGAGCAGCTCTGTTTTCCCTCTCTCTCCTCAGTTTGGGAGAGTTCAGGGAGCCGGAAGGATGCAGGGGAGCGAGTGCAGACGTAAACACACACCGGAGCGCTGGGGAAAGTGTCTGCGCAGCAGCGCTCTCTCTTACACGTTATTTATGCTCGGGGGACACTCACACCGCACATAAATACTGCTGTAATATCAGCCCAGGCCCTCGCCCGCACGCTGATTTGTGGACGGGCCGAGCTGGACCAAGCCCAGCCCATTAGAAAACGAGAGACCAAAAAAGGCTAGCCTAGCGCAGCTTAGCGCTAACAATAATGATAACCGCACTGACCTGCACTAAGCTAAGACACGCCCCCAAAAGCATCTGTCTCTCAGCGCTCCTCCAGGTCTTCAGTAGTTCGGTACAGAGTGGGACGGCACATCTGAGATTGGTGACAGTCTAAGTGCAGCGTTTGTTAGCAGTGTTAGCCTAGCATCTCCTGTTGTAAATAAAGCTGAGCTGACTGATGGGGTGAAATTGGGGTCGGTGATCAATCATGATACTCTTTTTAACCATAACCCTTAACCTTTAACCCCAGCACACGCCCGGCTGTGCAGTTCTGCAGCTGGAGGGCTTCTAAGCGGTTCCGGGTTCGGACGTTCTCCTCACAGAGCGGGGTTCAGTATAAACGGGATGCTGTAAACACATTACTGAAGTACACACGCATCCCCTTCTGCATGTTGGAGGGTTCTTTAGAGAACCCAAAGTGGTTCTCCTCTGGCTGTGCTCTGGATGCAGAACCCTCTCTGTTAGAGGGAGTGGGCGGAGCTCTGTGAGAGTGCTGTAAGTGTGGCGTGGTGTTCAGCGCTGAGCTCCAGCAGCCTGAGGCGGGCGGTGAGGACGTCTCTGGAGGGGTGAGTGTATTAACAGGACAGCCGCCCCGGTGGAGCCACCCCGGAGGAGCCGCCGCTAAATTAACAAACCACTTCATTAATCTCTAACCACCACCCCATTGTTCACATGACACACTTCCAGCAGACTGGGGGGGGGTGGAACTGTAATTGTTCAAGTGAAAAAAGAAAAGAAGAAAGAAGTACGGTTCCGCAGCGCAGAACCATAATGCAGCAGCAGCAGAGCTGATCTCAGATCAGAGACACAGACGGTGGGTATTACTGTACAACACACTACACACACCGCCACTGGCAGCTCTGAACACCACAGATAATCACATCACTCAGAGGCCCGGATGTACACTACATTGACAAAAGTATCGGGACACCTCTCTTAATCTGTGTCTGATTCAGTCCCATTCCACAGCCTCTAGTCCTGCAGTCTGCCTTTCCTCCACACATCAGTGAAAGAACGGGAGGTTCTGAAGAGCTCACTGAACTCCAGCGTGGTTCTGTATGTAATAGGAGACACCGCTGCACCAACAACAACAAGTCAGCTGGTGAAATCTCCTCCCTCCTAGATCTTCCTCCATCAGCTGTGAGTGGTGTTATTATTGAACAGTGGAAGAGTTTAGGAGGAACAGCTCACAGAGAGCAGCTCAGCCACCAAGTGTCTGTTAGACCACGTAAAGTTACAGAGCGGGGTCAGGGCCGAGGGCTGAGCTCAGAGCAGAGTGCAGAAAAGCCTCCAACTGACTCAGTAACTGCTGCAGAGCTCCAGACCTGCTGCTGCTGCTGGTAGAGCTTAGAGTAAAGGGGGACCAGCTCCTTATTAATAATGCCTGTGGGGTTGGAATGGGGCCTTATATAAAAGCTTCTGCAGGTGGATTAGTGTGTAGGTGTCCCAATACTTTTGTCTATGAAGAGTATGTAATGAGATGCAGCTTGGACAGTGACAATATCATATTAAACTGATCACAGGTAGCATTACAGCCTTCCTCCTAAACCCAGCAGTGAACCCCCGCCATCAGGAAGGTGGACGATGATGCAGGACGTGCCGGTCAATGCCGGCCTTATCAACACATCCCGCACCTAAAAAGGCCACGCCAGCCGGGCGGGCGGAGGCCGGCATAAATATTCAAAGCACAAAAGGATCCGGGGCGGCGGAGCGGCGGTGTCGGGGGAGCGGTCGATGGCCCTTTGTGGGCGAGAGATACGAGAGATACGCTGATTGAAAATCTATAGCGAGGAAAATGAAATCTGAAATGTCAAACACCTCAAAGAGAACAAAGACGACTGACAGAGAGCCCCAGACGCTCCGAGAGGAGCCGCGCTCAGAGAACGCGCCTCAGCGGAACCGGTTTGGGTGGTCCTGCAGGTCAGCCGGAGACGGTTTTACTGGTCTTCTTAGGTGGACAGGTCAATAGAGATGGAGAATCCAGGTCCATGTTTATTTGGATTCTCCATTTCTACAGCTAACCTCCAAACAGGAGCAGGTTTCAGACATGCTGCTGTTTTTCAGCAACGTTTTCCAGACAGAGCCCAGGTATTCCTGTCTGAGCTGAGCTGAGCTGACCTGACCTGACCAGATCAGACCAGACCAGACCAGACCAGATCAGATCAGATCAGACCAGACCAGATCAGATCAGACCAGATCAGACCAGATCAGATCAGACCAGACCAGACCAGACCAGATCAGATCAGACCAGACCAGACCAGACCAGATCAGATCAGACCAGACCAGACCAGACCAGATCAGGACCACTGAAACAAAGGAATTACACACACACAGACTAAAGAGGTACACCTGAGAAAGATAACAAAGGTGGTGTGGGTGGGAACACTAATGACTAGGCGGGGCTTGGGCGGAGACAAGTGAGGAGATAAGATCACATGGGGAAAAACCAAACGGACAGAAGGACACAAACAGGACAGACGCATCACACACATCTCTGTTACTCACATGGTTCTCTGTGGAACCAAATGGGGTTCTTTTATGGTATCACTTAAACAAGCCTTTATTTGTAAGACTGTATCAGTGCAGGGCACCTTAAAGTAGCCGTCCCAATACTTCTGGCCTCATCCCAAATATAGCCGCTCTGACATCATTAGGAGGCTAAATGCGGAGCTGCAGTTCATGCGTGGGAAGTGAATGTCTTTAGCGTCTCCCAGGTGGGGAAACCTGAAAAATTGGAGCACTCTTGACATTCTCAGAATCAATCTGTGGGCGGAGTCGGAGCAGACCCATCTGTCAGTCAACAGCTTCTCCCGGAGCTCCGGTGCGGCGTAAAGCAGAGCTTAACACTCCTGGAGTGTGTTCTCCGCTTCCATAACAGCAGAGCTTAGCAGAGCTTTTCCAGCAGAAATACAAAACAGCGTCAACACCCACACACACACACACACACACACACACTCACACACAGTGTGTGCTCACTCCTCTCTGCTTTCAAATCTCCTTAAAGCTGTGAAGGGAACCTGTGACTCTCTGCTGAAGCCGCAGGACTCGAGAAAACGGCGCCACCCAATCCACAACAATAGCACAACTCCGGAAGACCTGGAGGGGGAGGGGGGGAGGGTGACAGGCCCAACACACCCAACATCACAGTACTGGACGACGTCTTCAGCATGTGTGACACTGTCTTCACCTTTCTGAGGTGTGAAGAACTCGGCAGCTCTTTTACTCAGTTTCCTACCGACCCGTTACCCAGCAGACGCCCGAGTCAGCCAGCAGACGCCCCAGTCAGCCAGCAGACGCCCGAGTCAGCCACTGAAGTGATGTACGGAGAGACAGAGAGAGCGAGACAGGCTGCTCTCTCAGGCAGCATGACCCAGGACCACTCAGAACCCAAAAAGTGTTTATAGAGGAACTGAAGGAAAAAAGAAGACAGTCTGATCTGAGGACATTCTGATCTGAGGACAGCGTTTACAGCTGAAGGGGTTTGACCTCCAATTGGACAGTGTTTGACCCCATTAGAGCCCATCTGGGACGCTGGTGTCCACTCGGCCCTGGCGACTCAGGAGGTGATCCACTCCCCTCCTAATAACCCCTTATACTGTGAGAACATCCTGCAGCAGTGGGAGGAGTACAGCTGATAGCGCCCCCTACAGACCCTTTGTGATGGATTATTTAATGGCTGGTCCACTGTAAATCCACTGTAAATCTACAGTCTGTTGGATAAGACAGAATTCTCCAAACAAACCATAACAAAGTACAAAACTTCCACCCAATAATTAGTCATAATCCGTTTCTACTGTAATAAAACTCATCATAATAATCATAATCATAATCCCCACATCGTCCAGCCAGAACTACAGATGGAAAATCCAGGTCCGGACTGTAAGAATCCGCACCAGAGGACGAGGAACTCACCGATGAACAGGTTCCACTCTGGGTCCAGGTCGGCCTGGTTGGCGAGGCAGCCTTTCATTACGTTCTGGCAGTAATTCCCACAAGGCCGCAGTCCAGGCAGCCCCCCGCAGTACGGGCAGTACAGCATCTTGGTCAGAGCTTTACTGCAGCCTGGAGACACGTTGACCTGGAACAAACACAACATGCAGAGTCATCAGTCACGTCAATCACCACCTCTCGCTCCCGCCCCCCAACAATCAGACCACTGCCGACACATCCAGCTAAGAGCTGAGGTCAACACAAACCAAGCACACCATTCCCACACACACACCTCCAGTTTACACCAGTAACACCACACTCAGAGACACACAGCTACAACACCTTCATCAGCAAGGCCCGCAGGTCTGTAGGTCAGCGCTTTCACCCATTAGAGTACCGTACGATGATTAGAGTGTGGATTAAAACATGGTGTAATCAAACCCCCAGTGCAGCTACACCAGTCCTATATAGAGCTTTATATGGAGGGATGATGATGATGAAGATGATAATGAAGGTAAAATAGTGGAGAATCTCAACTAATGCAGTTCTCTTTAGGGACTACTTTCTGTAGCTGCACTACACCCTGCAGCATGTATCCCTCCACCATTTTAATGATCTGATTTTAAAAGCAGGTTCTAGAGCCGAACTCTTCTCAGAACTCTGGTAGAACCGTGTCTCAGGCATCAGGTAGCGTCTTCATCACCATTAGGTGAAGAACTTTCTGTGAGGAGCTTTTATTAGAGCTTCAGACGTCTGCTTCCCTTCACCTCCACT
>NC_132892.1:135088-137588 GCF_030463535.1 Salminus brasiliensis | reverse complement strand
AAATTCATCATCATCATTATCATCATTATTATCATCATTATTATTATTATCATTATTATTATTATTATTATTATTATTATGAATGAGGAGGTGGGATAAAGGCTTCTATTAGCCCTGTGGTTCCAGTGCTAATCTAAAGAAGCGGCTTCTGGCTGATTGGGTGCTAATGCTAACTGGAAGCGGTTAGCATAAATATCATCTATTAGCCACAGTGTCCACTCTCAATCCATCAACCAATCAGTGAACTGATCACTTCCTCACTGTTAGTCCTGCAAGCTTACGTATTCATAACGGCTCTCCTCCCCACTGCCTGCTCCAGAGCGCCCCCCTGAGGGCAGAGTCTGGGGCAGTATTGATCCAGACCTGGATCATTTGTAAGACATGATTTGACGTCAGGAGGAAAGTGCCGGAGAGTGGAATGATCAGAGCTGTCGGGTTATTGATCAGGCCGACGCTGTGATTAAGAAAACAAATGGAGCCTGTCACTCAAACTCGGCCCGGCCCAGCCCAGCCGGGCCCAGCGCTAATCTGACCCCCGTCTGATCTGTACATCTGTCTCTCGTCATCACTGGGTTGCTGTGTGTGTGTGCGTGTGTGTATATGTATGTGTGTGTGTGTGTGTGTATGTGTGTGTGTGTGTGTGTGTGTGTGTGTGTATGGGGGGGTGTTAGGGATGGGATGTTCTGATGAGAAACATCACATGACCGTTTTAAACCCAGAGCTTATCCTGATCCTCTGGCTCGGACTGGGCTGATCCTCCTGTGGACTGTTCTGTTCTGCAGCTTCCCACCTTCATCACCTATTTCACCATCATCACCATCATCACCATCATCATCATCATTCCATATAAGACTCAGAAGACTCGTGTAGCTGCACTGGTGTGTTTGGATAGGAGATAAATTATGGGATGTATCTGTGTTGTCATGGCGACCGACGCCTGCATCCATTCAGCTCCACTGTACAGAGATCAGAGTGGGTCAGTTTCTCTACAGTGAAGCTCAGATTCCCACCGACCCCAAAACCCCCCAAAAACCCCAACCCCCCCTCCCATTGTGGAGGACGATGGTGAAGTTCCTCGTTACAGGGATGTTAAACTCTGGCTCTGGAGGCTCTCAGCGCCGCAGAGTGATATCACACATCATCAGAGAGGAGAGCTGCTCCAACACACCCCGCTCTCCAGCGCCGTGGTTCCAGAGCAGAGATGGGCTTCCTGTGTGAACGCGGCTGAAGGAGGACTCCGTGCCCAGTTTTTAAAGGCGAGCTCCGAGGCCCACAGGGAGATGAAACAATATCTGCGAACATCGACGCCAGAAACCCCCGAGAAGCTCCTCGCCCGGCGTGACTCCGGCTCCGTGCTGCGCCGCTTTTCCCTGGAGGAGCTAGCCTTGCGGCTAATTCTCCAGGCGCTAGTCCATTTCCTGTCCTGTTTCTTCTATTGGAGCGCGGTTTGGGAGCGGAGAGGCATCAGTGTGGGATTTGGAGGAGAAGCGGCGCGAGTCCTGAAGGGTGTTAAGTACTGCGGTGCAATGCAAGCTGCAGGATACGCTCAAATCTCCGCTAATGTGACACTTCTGCCACAAAGAAAAGAACATCCCCGTCAAGCAGATGGACCTAATCCTCAGCCATTATACCACAGCCCGCTCAGTCCAACTTGGCACATCCTTCTACTGAAGACACACACACACACACACACACACACACAGACACGCACACACACACACACACACACACACAGACACACACACACACACACACACACACACACGCACACACACACACGCACACAGACAGACACACACACGCACACACACAGACACACACACGCACACACAAACACACATACACACGCACACACACACACACACACACACACACACGCACACACACACACACACACGCACGCACACACACGCACACACACGCATATATATATATACATGCGGTAGGAAGGACGTGTTGGTCTGGGTAAACAGGGGGCCTCTAACTCACACTTCCCCGAGAACATCACTGAGTCCTCCACGTTCTCTCCACCGCTCCGTCACTGTCCTTCAGGGGGGGATAGAGCTGAGCTGAGCTAAGGGGGGGGGGGGGGGGGGGGGTTAGTCAGAAGACTACACAAGACTACCAAGAGTTTTATATGGAATGATGATGATGATGATGATGATGGTGCTAAAATAGTGGAGAATCTCAACTAGGGACTACGTTTTGTATGTGAACTACACCCTGCAGCATGTATCCCTCCACCCGCTCCTGAACTAAGAGCTGAGTCCAGCTGTGGCTCAGAATGACCCTCTCAGCAGATGCAGTGTGGTCTACCTCCCGCTCCCGCTTCTTTACTGCTCATGGTTAGCGTGTTAGCTAGCTTTCTTTTTCTCCACGGCTAAAATGCTAAGTCACGACTATACACCAAACACAAACAGCCGGTTTCTGCCGCTACGACAGCTTTAGGTGGAGGGGAGCAGGCTTTGGGCTAGAGAAGATGTGCCTATGATTAGCCTGT
>NC_132892.1:105088-130088 GCF_030463535.1 Salminus brasiliensis | reverse complement strand
AGTATTAGTGCTGTGCTATAAAATCTGAACCCTATTGATACGAACAGAGAAGGGCTCTGAATACGGTCTTACACCTGTGTGCTAATATACAGCGTCATATCTCACATTCACCAGACTAATCCAGTCTGGCAGGTTTGAGATTGGACGGTCCGACACGAGTGACATCAGAAACCCAGACAGTCGTTCGACTGCTCACTCAGCTAATCGAGCATCGCTCCCCCTCTCTCATCGCACGGCAAAGACAGCCAATCCAGTGAAAGTCTGGGCTTAAAGACGGGCTCCGGCCGCTCAGTGTATGCCAGGCTTGGAGGGGTTAACCCGCTCGTCAGGACTCCCCCCATCACAGGTAATGCTCCCAACACTGGGAGGGTGAGGACTGACACATGCATGACCAGCCACTGCCTCTCCTCCAACCGCTGCAACGCCCCCAACACCTACAGCCGATAGACCAATGCGGGTACCCAGCTCTGACGCCTGGGCTAGCAGAAGCCTGTGTCAGCCAGCATCACACTGCAGTGGCGTGGGGAGAGAGAGCAAGACCAGCTGTGCTCTCTCGGGCTCCGGCTGCTGATGGCAGATGGAAAATCCAGAGAATAAAAATACGTTGGAACAAAATCCTCTTTATGGAGATAAATGTCCCAGAGACTGTTACAGCGCCCCCTCAGTCTGGTACAGGGGGTGCAGTGGTGTTTGCAGGCGGTCTGCTTTGTGTGAACACACATTAATACCCTCTCTCACACAGTTCTCAGATTATTCAGCAGAACCTGAGCGGGTTAGTCTGACCCCCGCCCCTCCAGCCTGAAGAATGTTTGACTCCTAAGACTGAGGATGGGAACCGCACCCAGCACACCTGTCCCGCACGCTCAGAGAGGGAGGAAGCGGGTAAATAAGATGGCTCCAGCGCTTTATAGTGAGGGAGAGATAAGCAGAGCTGCCGATTAAATAGGTAACTGGAGCCTTCCAGCAGACACACACACACACACACACACACACACCGGCTGTATTTAAACTCACTCTATCTGTCTAATGGAAAAGCTCCAAGCTTCTCTTTCAGGCCGAGCTGGATTCTCTCTTTTCATTCCCAGCCCCCCAGCCCCCCAGCCCCCCGAACCAAGAGCTAATTTAGCCTCAGTTTCCCACAGCCTCTCTATTCAGAGCCAGGGCCTCTCCACCTGCAGCACGGAGCGCCGCCGAGACTCATCCACCGCCAGGCGCTCAGACGTCTAATGCACTTCTACTGCTCCTCGCTTCCCTCCAGATTACTCACACTGATTCCCCTCGTCTCCGCGAGTCTGTCAATCACCATCAACCTCACTCCACACTGAATCACTACAGTGCATTAATACCAGCAGCTCTGACCTTCAGTTCCCTGCCAAACTGACCCCCCCATTCATCACTGCAGGGGTTTAAAGCCACAGTCCAGCAAAAACACCTCCGCCAAATGAAGACAGGTCATGTGATGTGTTTATTGCTGGACTTTCGGGTCATGTGATGTGTTTAGTGCCGGACTTTCGGGTCATGTGATGTGTTTAGTGCCGGACTTTCGGGTCATGTGATGTGTTTAGTGCTGGATTTTCGGGTCATGTGATGTGTTTAGTGCTGGACATTTGGGTCATTAGCTCTGTTTAGTGCTGATCTGGGTGGTGGTTGTGATCCCAGTGACCGGCAGACTGCCACATGGTGCAGATGCTCTGATGCCGCTCTCTGCAGAGTGGCTCTACAAGCAGTAAAATGATGGTCCTCTCCAGAATGGACAGCCCAGCTGTGTGAGATTGATGACCATCACTCTCCAATTACCCCAAACCTCATCTGTCTAAATCTCCATAATGTCCAGATTTCCTCCCTCACTCTAATCTCCTGCTGATTCTCATTCATCTGCAGCTGCTGGAAGAAAGGACCAGTCAAGTATTACAGTAAAACAGGAAAGTGAGGAGCTGAGCAGCAGTCTTCACACTGGACGGGTCTAACGGTCAGCAAACACAACCAAATTAACACCCCAAACCTTCTGACATCATAATTAACATTCTAGTGTTATCCAGCAGCGTGTAGTGATTCTGAACATTAGCACACCTGGACCTACACATATACATACATACGGCAGGGCTGCTGGGGTCAGTGCAGGAAGCTAACAGCTGTTATTTGCCGGAGCTAAAGCCAGACATGAAGCTGCGTCCAGCAGTGAAAATAACTGCATTCAGTCTGGACTGGAGTAGTGGACGGCCTTCCAGTGCACTGCCAACTGACTCCTGCACACACACACCCCATCAGCCCTTACACACACCCCATCAGCCCTTACACACACCCCATCAGCCTATACACACCCCATCAGCCCTTACACACACCCCACCAGCCTATACACACACCCCATCAGCCCTTACACACACCCCACCAGCCTATACACACACCCCATCAGCCCTTACACACACCCCATCAGCCCTTACACACACCCCACCAGCCTATACACACACCCCACCAGCCTATACACACACCCCATCAGCCCTTACACACACCCCACCAGCCTATACACACCCCATCAGCCTATACACACACCCCATCAGCCTATACACACACCCCACCAGCCTATACACACACCCCATCAGCCTATACACACACCCCATCAGCCCTAACACACACCCCATCAGCCCTAACACACACCCCATCAGCCTATACACACACCCCATCAGCCTATACACACCCCATCAGCCTATACACACACCCCATCAGCCCTTACACACACCCCATCAGCCTATACACACACCCCATCAGCCCTAACACACACCCCATCAGCCTATACACACCCCATCAGCCTATACACACACCCCATCAGCCTATACACACACCCCATCAGCCTATACACACCCCATCAGCCTATACACACACCCCATCAGCCCTTACACACACCCCATCAGCCTATACACACCCCATCAGCCTATACACACACCCCATCAGCCCTTACACACACCCCACCAGCCTATACACACCCCACCAGCCTATACACACACCCCATCAGCCTATACACACACCCCATCAGCCCTAACACACACCCCATCAGCCCTAACACACACCCCATCAGCCTATACACACACCCCATCAGCCTATACACACCCCATCAGCCTATACACACACCCCATCAGCCCTTACACACACCCCATCAGCCTATACACACACACCCCATCAGCCCTAACACACACCCCATCAGCCTATACACACCCCATCAGCCTATACACACACCCCATCAGCCCTTACACACACCCCATCAGCCTATACACACACCCCATCAGCCCTTACACACACCCCATCAGCCTATACACACCCCACCAGCCTATACACACACCCCATCAGCCCTTACACACACCCCACCAGCCTATACACACACCCCATCAGCCCTTACACACACCCCACCAGCCTATACACACACCCCATCAGCCCTTACACACACCCCATCAGCCCTTACACACACCCCACCAGCCTATACACACACCCCACCAGCCTATACACACACCCCATCAGCCCTTACACACACCCCACCAGCCTATACACACCCCATCAGCCTATACACACACCCCATCAGCCTATACACACACCCCACCAGCCTATACACACACCCCATCAGCCTATACACACACCCCATCAGCCCTAACACACACCCCATCAGCCTATACACACACCCCATCAGCCTATACACACCCCATCAGCCCTTACACACACCCCATCAGCCCTTACACACACCCCATCAGCCTATACACACACCCCATCAGCCCTAACACACACCCCATCAGCCTATACACACCCCATCAGCCTATACACACACCCCATCAGCCCTTACACACACCCCATCAGCCTATACACACACACCCCATCAGCCCTAACACACACCCCATCAGCCTATACACACCCCATCAGCCTATACACACACCCCATCAGCCCTTACACACACCCCATCAGCCTATACACACACCCCATCAGCCCTTACACACACCCCATCAGCCTATACACACCCCACCAGCCTATAGACACACCCCATCAGCCTATACACACACCCCATCAGCCTATAAACACACCCCATCAGCCTATAGACACACCCCATCAGCCCTTACACACACCCCATCAGCCCTAACACACACCCCATCAGCCTATACACACACCCCATCAGCCCTTACATATTCAGACTAAAGGTCACTGTTTATTTAGTGTCCACTGAATGAAAGATGACCATATGATCACACACTTGTGTGTGTGTGCAACAGGTTAGCGTGGTGCTGCTTTGTGTGAGAGCAGTCTGACTGTTTCTCTGAATATTCTGTGGCATTACTCAGCAGTCTGACAGGGAATTGCTGGAATTGGGCCGTTTTCCTGCTGCTGCTGCTGCTGCTGCTTCTGGCCAAAACACAGTCTGCTCCTGTCAACAGGGGGGTCCAGGGGGTCCGCAGGACTCGCCCTGTCTTCTCTGCACTCTTCCACGGCTGTTCTAACTGCACAGAAAGCTCCAGCAGGAGAACTGTGTGCACATTTACATTCAGCAGAACACAGCCTAAAGCTCCAGCACACACACACACACTCACACACACACACACACACTCACACACACACACAGACACACTCTCTCACACACACACACACACACACACACACACACACACACACACAGACATCAGACCATGAGATACAGCAGACTGAGCAGCCAATCATCTGAAATCAGCACACAGAAGTGGAGATCTGCTTCACCTGAAGGAGGTGATGGTGTATCTGTGCTGGTTATGCTCTCTCTCAGAGACGTAAACAGAGACTGCAGACCAAACAGTGAAGCAGGAACCCGCTTCCATCTAACCTGCCAAAAGTTAGTGTTCTGCTAAAGGATGTAGTTCAGGTTCTAAAGGATGTAGTTCTGGTTCTAAAGGATGTAGTTCAGGTTCTAAAGGATGTAGTTCTGGTTCTAAAGGATGTAGTTCAGGTTCTAAAGGATGTAGTTCAGGTTCTAAAGGATGTAGTTCAGGTTCTAAAGGATGTAGTTCTACATTAATTCTGTATTAATGCAAAAAAAAAAGCGGTAAAAAAAAGGGCTGACAGTGATGGCGTTGATGGTAACAAGGTTGATGGTAACAGGGTTGATGGTAACAGGGCTGACAGTGATGGCGTTGATGGTAACAAGGTTGATGGTAACAGGGTTGATGGTAACAGGGCTGACAGTGATGGCGTTGATGGTAACAAGGTTGATGGTAACAGGGCTGACAGTGATGGCGTTGATGGTAACAAGGTTGATGGTAACAGGGTTGATGGTAACAGAGCTGACAGTGATGCCGTTGATGGTAACAGGGTTGATGGTAATAGGGCTAATGGTAACAGGGTTGATGGTAATAGGGCTGATGGTAACAGGGTTGATGGTAATAGGGCTGATGGTAACAGGGTTGATGGTAACAGGGCTGACAGTGATGCCGTTGATGGTAACAGGGTTGATGGTAACAGGGCTGACAGTGATGGCGTTGATGGTAACAGGGTTGATGGTAACAGGGTTGATGGTAACAGAGCTGACAGTGATGCCGTTGATGGTAACAGGGTTGATGGTAATAGGGCTAATGGTAACAGGGTTGATGGTAATAGGGCTGATGGTAACAGGGTTGATGGTAATAGGGCTGATGGTAACAGGGTTGATGGTAACAGGGCTGACAGTGATGCCGTTGATGGTAACAGGGTTGATGGTAATAGGGCTAATGGTAACAGGGTTGATGGTAATAGGGCTGATGGTAACAGGGTTGATGGTAATAGGGTTGATGGTAACAGGGTTGATGGTAACAGGGCTGACTGTAGCAGGGTTGATGGTAACAGGGCTGACAGTGATGGTGTTGATGGTAACAGGGTTGATGGTAACAGGGCTGACTGTAGCAGGGTTGATGGTAACAGGGCTGACAGGTTGTTCTATTTGGGTAAAATGAGTAAAACAGCTGCGTTTCTCTCCACCAGGCTGTGGGCTGGGACTCCCACTGTGATTAAAGTGAGTCCCAGGACTGAGTCAAACACCAGGACAGATGCTGCAGTTTAGATATAGGCTGACTGTCGCTGCCACTAAAGCCTGGTCTTTCCAAACACATATGAAAGGGCAGCAGAGGCGATTAGGCGCCGCTCTTTTCCGCTCACAAACTACAAGTCGGCGCTCATCGCTCCTCAAGGACACTTCTATTAGCGCACATTATCCTCTCTCACCAAAGACGCGGCTAAAAGACACCTGCTATTAGATCAGCAGGGGTGTCGTTACACACAATCAGGCCTGATTGGCTTCAGAGAAGCTCATTCAGGGCCAGGTCACACTCCCCCCGACTTATTTTAGTTGATGTGGATTTGGTGTTTAAGATGAACCGTAGCGTGGTTAGCTTTATAGCTCCTGCTGTCTTAATAAACAGCTCTAACTCATGTGTTTAGTTTCATTTTAAAAAATAAAAGAAACCGTGTTAGAAACCTCATAAATCCACCAGAGATTACTGAACACCTTCACATGAGATATCCCTCAACATCTTTAAATGGATCACCAGCAGCTACATCATATCCCACCAAACTAGCTAAACAGTTCTGTGCAGCTGGCAGTAAAAGCATCAGTTTTTATAGTGCCACCCCGCTAAAGCTACACATGCTCCTTTAGCATAAACGTCTACGTTTTTCTCAGCCTGGTTTTCTACCTTAAGTCACTACAGTTACAGTGGCTAATCCTAACACCAACAATGACACCAACAAATCAGTCTGAAAGACCAGCGTGTGCGGCTGTTTTGTTAGCATGTGGCTAATGCTAACAGAAACAGACTCAGTTTGTTGTGTTTTCCTGTTTCACTGCTAGTGCTAATTTAGCATTAATGTTCCTGTAATTTGGTCTAGACAGCCTCCCAGCTTCACTTTGCACAGGTTTACAGTGGCTATGCTAACACCAGACGAGGCTGTAGGTGTTTTGTGCTCTGAATCGGGGGGGCATTGTTTTCTTTGACAAGGTAATTTCGGCTCTCCACCTCCGTCTGCCCTCCGAGCGTCTCCTCCTCAAAAAGAAACACCCCAGCGCTCTGATCCATCACTGTCTCACAGCTAGCGCTAATAAACAGCGCGGTAAAGGTCAGGCGTGTGAGCGGCGGCCTGATTAAAAGCCCTCGTGTCCGGCTCCGCCTGCCCTTCATCTCCACACGCCGGCTACGGGAAGCGTGGGGCAGCAGAAGAGCCGTCCATCACTCCTGCAGCGGTCAGGGCCGAGCGTCAAATAAAGCCCAGCTAAATCAGAGGCTACAAAACGCTGCTAATTTGCACAGCGCCAGCTGCAGCGGCGGCAGCCTCCAGACACCGGACCAGCACCTTCAGAAGGAAGGAGGAACCGCTGAGAAACCTCCGTTAAAGAACCCATACCCTACACTTCTATCTTTGCTTTGAGTTTCTGTGGATTTATGAACCAAACACTTCATTTAAGACACGTGTATGTAAATTAGCTCTGTTAAGATTGGCTGCTATGTTAAGGGTGGGTCAATGGGTGGGGCTGAGCTACCTACAGGCTCTTAGGGCACATACAAATAAACTCCCTGTAAACGACCCGTTTACATACAGATAACGGCTGGGTTGCGTATCCTGCCTCATCAGAAATGAACACTACACAAGGTGCAGTACCCACACCAAACTGTAGGGGCAGTGCGGGCACTCATCAAAATCGAATCTACGAAGTCCGCTGTCGCCGCCTTTTCTGCCTTGAACGTAGAATTATCCTAGCGTTTTGCCGAGTGCCATTATGTACATCTGGAAGTTCCTCATGGCCTCAAATTTCCTTTTCTCTGGTCTGCCCTCTAGTGGAAGCCTCCAGTAACATGCGTAGCAGCTTGGCAAGTATGTGAAGGGTTCACGATCACGCCGCAGCCATTTCTGCGTGAACACACAGCCGAACAGCAAGTATACCTCTAGCCTTAGCGTGGATGGAGGAGACAGTGATACACAGACGTTTAGAAGATGTTTACACACTGAAACTCGGCCGGAGGTAGAACCACCCGTTTCTGAAGAATGAAAAAACCTGGATCCTCAAATCCTAATTCCTTCCTCACGACAGCTGAGGTGACAAAACTGTCAAGTGTAATCCGCTTATGCAGCGTCCTGTGTGGGTTCTACACCAGGCTGGTCTCTTTTCAGAGACACCTTCTACTGAAACTTCTCTCCTGCTGGAGTTTAGTGTGGAGTTTAAACAGGTGGAGGAATGTGTGAACCGTTCACTCCATCCCGAATCCCAGGCTGTCAGCGGAGGAGGAGGTGTTTGATCTTCATCTCAGTCTGATGGAGTTATCATTGTGTCTACCTGTGGGGGATTTTTTGAATGTACTGAAGATCAGGTGGTACAGTGGACAGGTAGAGCTTCCGTCCACTTCTCGCTTTAATCTTCTGTCCTCGCTCGGCCCGAGCTCAGTGGGAGACCCACCAGATCACAGAGAGAGAGAGAGAGAACACAGTACGCTAACATCAAACGGAATACTGCGCTTCATCAGCCAGGAACACACAGACACACACACACAGACACACACAGACACACACACACACACACACACACACACAGACACACACACACACACACACACACACACACACAGACACACACAGACACACACACACACACACAGACACACACACACACACAGACACACACAGACACACACACACACACAGACACACACAGACACACACACACACAGACACACACAGACACACACACACACACAGACACACACACACACACAGACACACACAGACACACACACACACACAGACACACACACACACACACAGACACACACACACCCCCGCCGGGACTCTGTTTCAGACAAAACATGTAAACATGTGACGGATCTGTTTCAGTAGGAGCCAGGAGTCCATCATCACTCTGATTCAGCAGATAAGCATGAATCAGCGCCACAGAACCATCCACCCTCTACAGAACCACCCACCCTCTACAGAACCACCCACCCGCTACAGAACCTCTCACTGTTCTCCAGCTAGCTTCTCCATTAGCCCTGAATACAGCCCGCTAACACGGACGTACTTCACTGACCCCAGCGTTACGGGGCAGTGTCCGCTGTAGCCGAAGGTGATTGGTGTTGGTTGTCTAATACACACGGAGTTTGCTCTGATAGGCTGTGCAGATGGGTAATGTTGATGACTGGCTGGGGTTTGGTGAAGGGGGGAAGGAGTGGCGGTGGGAGGAGAGGTAGGGGCCTGTACGCAGGTTCTGTTTCATACTGGATTCATCAGCATGTGCTAAAATCACTTCTCCAGTTTCCTCCTATTTGTTTACTATAACGAGATAAAGAAGCTGAGAGAGCCAGACTGGACGGCTGGTCATCAAATCTGGAGACGTGACGGTGGTCCTGGCGGTCTCGCGCTGCCCTCCTGCTCAGAGCCTGTTTGGGAGTGTTTCTCTGCTTCAGTGCAGCTTTTACTTATAGCTGCTGTTCATCTCTTTCTGACTGGCTCATGAAGACGGCTGCACAGAATCAGAACTGCAGAAGGTGACGCAGCCTGTAGGACGCCACCTTTGGGTCAATCAGCCCCAGATTTACTCCGTCATGCTGGATCTAAACAGGCTAACAACAGACCGGGACAGCATCACTTGGGGCTGCTTTCGCCCCTAAATGACTACAAATGCAGGCTCTGCTGGGACGTTTACAGTCTGTCTGAGCGCTCTTGTGTTTATATGTGTGGGTTTATAGAACTCACAGTAACTGACCCCAAATCACGACCACCTGCCCACCTGCCCAGCACTGGTTTAACACCCCTTTGCGTCACACCTGGACAGACTGTGGCGTGAATTGGGGGCTGGTCTGGGATCTGAACACAGGCCTCACAGGTCAGCAGTACTTACACTAATGAGAGTTCTACAGCAAAACCGTAGAGTAAACACTGCCTCACCTTTGCCACTCTGTTGGCCACTTCCCGTCCCACCATCAGGCCCTGGACGAAGGTCCTGGCGGCGATGAAGGCGCGAGTCACCTGAGCCTTCAGCTTCCGCGGGATGTCGCCAAAAGGCTTCAGCTGGTCCGTGTACTTGCTAATGCACTCCAGGTAGTCGTCAGTGAAGGTGTACTGAGAGTTCAGCAGCTGGAACATCCTCTCCAGTAGGCGGGACCAGAAGTCGTTCAGCATCTCCTCCAGATTGACGTTCCCGCCGGTGTAGTAGCGCTTCAGCTCCGAGAACAGGTCCTCGAAGATCTCCGAGTTGTGCGTGTACAACTTGCCGTAGGTCCGCACAAACATGTCGTTCAGGGACTTCTCCGAGTTGTCCAGCAGCTCCAGGAAGAACTCTGCAACCAGAACCGACACGAGGTGAATGAGCTTAGACACCTAAAGAAAACGACTGTAGTCAGAAGTCAGGTGCTTGGCAACCACAGCCTACTGTTAGCTAACCGAACTTCTCTCCAGAAAGATCAAAGCTCCGCCCACCAATGTGTTCTACCATAGCTACTGTTGCTCAGTTAGACAGAACACTGGTAGACCTCACATTCAGGCCTAGTGAAGGACTAGCTCAGTTTAGTAGTTTTTGTCACTTAGTGGGTGGGGCTTGAGTATATGTGTAGGCAGGGCTTGTGTTATGTGTTTATTATTGTGGGTGTGGTCTGAGGAGCAGCAAGTTATGTATAATAACTTCATCACTGAGTGAAACAACGCTCTTCACACTTTAGCTTAATTACAGCAGAGCTGCTCACACACACACACACACACACACACACACAGCCCAGTGGCAGCTCATCAGGCTGCGCACTGTTACATCCAAATCCCCGACGGGCACACACACACACACACACACACACACACACAGTGAACAGCATCCTTTGATGTGTTTACAGAAAGCACGGCTGATTTCCTGATCCACACACACACACACACACACACACAGGGGAACTCCACCACATTTCCAAAATTCTCAGCATAATTAAACATTTAAGGTCTAAGAAGAGTTGGATTGTTTTTAAAATCAGATCATTAAAATGGTGGAGGGATACATGCTGCAGGGTGTAGTGCGGCTACAGAAAGTAGTCCCTAAAGAGAACTGCATTAGTTCAGATTCTCTATTCACTATTTTACCACCATCATCATCATCATCATTATCATAATTATTATTATTATTGTTATTAATATTAGCGTTATTATTAGAGTATAAACTGGAATGTGTGTATAGTTTATTTATTGCAGGAGGAGTGTGTGTGTGTGTGTGTGTGTGTGCGGTTTCCACAGCAGCTGACTGACCCATCATTACACCTTCATTTATTTAAGTAATAACAGCCCCCCAGCACTCAACACACACAAACACACACACACACACACACACTGCTTTCACAAAGAGAGTCAAGGACGCTGCGTCTGCACTCCCTCTGTATTCAGTTATACACACTCTGATCTCACTGCGCTTAAATTATAAATGATTTGCATATAAATGATTAAAGCGTAAGTTGACCTGAAGCTCGTGCTGGATTTGCAGCTCCAGCTTCAGCAGCTTTTACAGTAAATTTCCATCAGAGCAGAGAACCACACTGAGGCTGAACACCTGACCACAGAGACCACGCCCACCCATTCAGCCTGCAACAGTTTAGCCCCACCTATTCAGCCTACAGCAGTTTAGCCCCACCTATTCAGCCTACAGCAGTTTAGCCCCACCCATTCAGCCTACAGCAGTTTAGCCCCACATATTCACTCTAGGTCTGAGGTACTGCCTCTTTAATGACTGTGAGATTTTAACAGTAACTTTAACAGTAACAGACGTTGAGACCCCCGGCCCCCGGCCCCTCGGCCCCCGATCCCTCAGGGTCGTCACACGGAGGAGGAAGCAGGCGATCTGTAGCAGAAAGGGTAATGATGTGTGTGTTGGAGTTTGGTTGGTGTTTCGGGGGTCAGGGCCGGGCGGCTGGCCTTAGAGGGGGTAATTAATGGGGCCTGCGGGGGCTAATTGAGAAAGGGGGAAATAATTTGAAAGGCCATTACCTGTGTCACAACCAATCAAATCAGTCCCTCCAGCCAGAGCTCCCAGCTAATTACACCCACAGCTCCCCTGAGGAGCCCCGCCCTCTCACACACAACTACACCCTCACAGTGAGGAGCCCTTACCCCTCCCTCCCACAGGGTGTGTTTGGCAGTATGTGTGTGTGTGTGTGTGTGTGTGTGTGTAGGTCACCTGCAGCAGGACGTCGGTGGAGCTCACCTGGCCTGACTGTAAACCACAATAAAGCTTCACTGAATCCTGATCCCCGACCCCTCCCTGACCCCTCCCTGACCAGTCCTGGGGCTCAGTCCATTCCACAGAGACTGAGGAGTGGTCAGTGTCCAGTCTGTAGATCCATTACGATTATTAATAAAATGACTCTCTCCTTGAGGGCCATTAACCCTCAGCGGTTTGGGTATTGATCAGAGGCAGTAGAAGATCCTATTACCTATTATAATGATTGATAACTGGGAGGGGCAATTTATTAAAAATCGTAATGGATCTACAGACTGGACACTGACCACACAGCTGTCCATCAGAAACCATACTCTATGTGTGTGTATGTAAAGGTCTCAGTGAGAGTGGTCACAGTACAGTACGCAGCATAGTATATAGTATGCAGTATATAGTACACAGTATTTAATATGCAGTATATAGTACGCAGTATACAGTATTTATTATGCAGTATATAGTATATAGTATGCAGTATTTAGTACGCAGCGTATAGTATATAATATGCCGTATATAGTATATAGTACACAGTATATAGTATGCGGTATATAGTATGCGGTATATAGTATGCGGTATATAGTACGCAGCATATAGTACGCGATATATAGTATATAGTATGCCATATATAGTACTCTGTATATAGTACGCAGTATATAGAATATAGTACGCAGTATATAGTACTCATTATATAGTATGCAGTACACCGTATATAGTACACAATATATAGTATATAGTACACAGTATATAGTACTCAGTATATAATATATAGTATGCAGTATATAGTACACAGTGCACAGTATATAGTATGCAGTACACAGTATATAGTATGCAATATATAGTATGCAGTATATAGTACTCAGTATATAGTATATAGTACACAGTATATAGTACTCAGTATATAGTGCACAGTATATAGTACTCAGTATATAGTACACAGTATATAGTACACAGTATATAGTACGCAGTATATAGTACTCAGTATATAGTATATAGTACTCAGTATATAGTACACAGTATATAGTACACAGTATATAGTATATAGTACTCAGTATATAGTACACAGTATATAGTACACAGTATATAGTACGCAGTATATAGTACTCAGTATATAGTATATAGTACTCAGTATATAGTACACAGTATATAGTACACAGTATATAGTACGCAGTATATAGTATATAGTACTCAGTACAGCACTGACCACTCTGACTGCTAAAAGGATCTTGCCAAGCTCCTGCCGCTGAGGGACGATATTTGCTAATTGCTCATTTTCAGATAGACGAGTTTAAACGAGTTAATTATGACGGAGGGAGGATAAAGGGCAGTGCGGAGTTTGCCTGGCCGGCCTGTTTGGATGGCTTCCTGCACCATTTAAACACACACACACACACACACACACACACACACACACACACACACACTGGCTCGTGGAATGGCCGGCTGCAGTGTTTGGTGGCTCTGCCAGCTTTCTGAAAACTCCATCATCAGCTCTGCTTTTTAACAAGGTTAATCAGTCCGGAGGAGGAGGAGTCACACCACCCGCTCATCTGAACCAATCAGAGAGCAAAACTGGTTCTGGTTAACCTGTAATATGCTAATACACTATACCACCCTAATACACTACACCACCCTAATACACTGCACCATACTAATACACTGCACCATACTAATACACTGCACCACCCTAATACACTACACCACACTAATACACTGCACCACCCTAATACACTGCACCATACTAATACACTGCACCACCCTAATACACTACACCACACTAATACACTACACCACCCTAATACACTATACCACCCTAATACACTGCACCACCCTAATACACTACACCACCCTAATACACTGCACCATACTAATACACTGCACCACCCTAATACACTACACCACACTAATACACTACACCACCCTAATACACTGCACCATACTAATACACTGCACCACCCTAATACACTACACCACACTAATACACTACACCACCCTAATACACTATACCACCCTAATACACTGCACCACCCTAATACACTACACCACACTAATACACTATACCACCCTAATACACTATACCACCCTAATACACTACACCACCCTAATACACTGCACCATACTAATACACTGCACCACCCTAATACACTACACCACACTAATACACTACACCACCCTAATACACTGCACCATACTAATACACTGCACCACCCTAATACACTACACCACACTAATACACTACACCACCCTAATACACTATACCACCCTAATACACTGCACCACCCTAATACACTACACCACCCTAATACACTATACCACCCTAATACACTGCACCACCCTAATACACTACACCACACTAATACACTATACCACCCTAATACACTATACCACCCTAATACACTATACCACCCTAATACACTGCACCACACTAATACACTACACCACCCTAATACACTATACCACCCTAATACACTGCACCACCCTAATACACTACACCACACTAATACACTATACCACCCTAATACACTATACCACCCTAATACACTACACCACCCTAATACACTGCACCATACTAATACACTGCACCACCCTAATACACTACACCACACTAATACACTACACCACCCTAATACACTGCACCATACTAATACACTGCACCACCCTAATACACTACACCACACTAATACACTACACCACCCTAATACACTATACCACCCTAATACACTGCACCACCCTAATACACTACACCACCCTAATACACTGCACCATACTAATACACTATACCACCCTAATACACTACACCACACTAATACACTATACCACCCTAATACACTGCACCACCCTAATACACTACACCACCCTAATACACTACACCACGCTAATACACTACACCACCCTAATACACTATACCACCCTAATACACTGCACCACCCTAATACACTACACCACACTAATACACTATACCACCCTAATACACTGCACCATACTAATACACTACACCACCCTAATACACTACACCACCCTAATACACTACACCACCCTAATACACTGCACCATACTAATACACTGCACCATACTAATACACTATACCACCCTAATACACAGCACCATACTAATACACTACACCACCCTAATACACTACACCACGCTAATACACTACACCACCCTAATACACTATACCACCCTAATACACTGCACCACCCTAATACACTACACCACACTAATACACTATACCACCCTAATACACTGCACCATACTAATACACTACACCACCCTAATACACTACACCACCCTAATACACTACACCACCCTAATACACTACACCACACTAATACACTATACCACCCTAATACACTGCACCATACTAATACACTATACCACCCTAATACACTACACCACCCTAATACACTGCACCATACTAATACACTATACCACCCTAATACACTACACCACCCTAATACACTACACCACCCTAATACACTGCACCATACTAATACACTGCACCACCCTAATACACTACACTATGCTAATACACTACACCATGCTAACCTGCAACACACCACGTTAGCATGACAGCCAAACGAGGTCGTGGGAGCAGAAGATCAGCGATTGGATTCAGTATAATGACCAATCAGCGCCCTCGTCAGAACTCACTGATCCGTGACTAATGTGAGGCTCTGAAGCTACAGCGCTAATCAAAGCTAACTTCCATTGCTAATCAGCAGCGTATCCGTGGTGATCTGACGGCTCTGGCTTTGATGCCGTATTATCCCTCAAATACAAACCTCACCTCTTACAATCAGACACAGTGTGTGTGTGTGTGTGTGTGTGTGTGTGCAGGTCTGTAAGGCTGGTTATGCTCTTGGAGGAAGTCAGACAGGAAACATTAAAAACATACAAATCAGAGCTAATGACTAATCCCATAGTCCATCAATCAGTTTACTATTAGTGACTAATCAGCCAATTACAACTATGATTGATTTATTAAGCAGTAATTCACTGATCAATCAAAGTCTTAATACATCAATTAAATGGAGCATTAGGACTTCAGCTGAACCGATTATTGAGTTCAGAACAGCTTTAATGAACTGATTCATCGGATCATTATGATTTCATGATATGAAGGACACTGGAGTTACTGGTTAAGTTGTGCAGGTCAGTCGTCTTTGTACAGGTCAGTCGTCTCTGTGCAGGTCAGTCGTCTTTGTACAGGTCAGTCGTCTCTGTGCAGGTCAGTCGTCACTGCAGGTCAGTCGTGACTGCAGGTCAGTCGTCTTTGTACAGGTCAGTCGTCTCTGTGCAGGTCAGTCGTCACTGCAGGTCAGTCGTCTTTGTACAGGTCAGTCGTCTCTGTGCAGGTCAGTCGTCACTGCAGGTCAGTCGTCACTGCAGGTCAGTCGTCTTTGTGCAGGTCAGTTGTCTCTGTGCAGGTCAGTCGTCTTTGTGCAGGTCAGTCGTCTTTGTACAGGTCACTCGTCTCTGTGCAGGTCAGTCGTTTTTGTGCAGGTCAGTCGTCTCTGTGCAGGTCAGTCGTCACTGCAGGTCAGTCGTCTTTGTGCAGGTCAGTCGTCACTGCAGGTCAGTCGTCTTTGTGCAGGTCAGTTGTCTCTGTGCAGGTCAGTCGTCTTTGTGCAGGTCAGTCCTCACTGCAGGTCAGTCCTCACTGCAGGTCAGTCGTCACTGCAGGTCAGTCGTCTTTGTGCAGGTCAGTCGTCACTGCAGGTCAGTCGTCTTTGTGCAGGTCAGTCGTCTTTGTGCAGGTCAGTCATCTCTGTGCAGGTCAGTCGTCTTTGTGCAGGTCAGTCCTCACTGCAGGTCAGTCCTCACTGCAGGTCAGTCATCTCTGTGCAGGTCAGTCGTCGTGGCTACAGAAAGACTCCTGCGGGAGCCGGGGCTAAACCTCCCTGCGTTGCTAATTGCTAGCGCGCATGTGATCTCTTCATCACTCTCAGACTCATTAAGAGCTGGAGGTCCGGAGCGGAGGCTGGCAGCGCTCGGCGCCCGTGGCTCCTGTTGTTGTTTATGTGAAGCCAGTGATTCATTACCTGAGGAGGAAATGACAACCGTGTGCAGCCAGCGCTTGCCAATTATGCAGATTTTGTTTTCCTCGTTACAGACGCCGGACAGGGGGCCTTCGGAGACGAGCCGGGCCGTGTTTATCCCGCTCTCCAGTGGGTACGAGTCCACTGTGCTCTTAAAGCACGGCTCCTAATGAAGAAAAGGCTCACGGTGCGCCGGGCAAAGGACAAACTCAAAGTGAGACGCCGCTTAATATTCAGCAGGGGGCTGTGTGTGATCCACACCGAGCCGAGTGTGTGTGTGAGGAAGCCTCACATGTCTGGTTCAAACTGTGCACAGTGACTGAAGACCACAGAGAGACCCCTGGGCAATCTGAGGGAGGAGGAATTTGAAATGCAAAGAGCCGAGCGCAGCAGAGCGGACGCCGGGAAAAAACACACCCTGATTCTCCGAAGAGTGGCTCGGAGACAAGTCCGGCAACGACCTGACCGCTCTTCAGCCACAGCGCCACGTCCTCCTCTTCAGATCAGCAGCTCTCAGAATTCATGTTCTGGAGTGGACAGATCTGGGACACTCCGCTGTAGCAGCTAGAAAACATGCTAATAGCATGCTAGCTAGCTAGAGATTAGCAAACCGTTTGGGAAGTAGCTCTGGATACTTGCTGGTGAACATTCAGATACTGGAGGGTTTAAAGCATCATTCAGTGAGAATTAGTATGTTTTGCTCCTGGGGTCCCCCTACAGGTGGGGAGTGTAACTCACTTTTACTCCACTGCAGTAAATACAGACCAGGCTGTGAGCACCCCCTCATGGTCAGCTGTACACGTGCATTTCTGGACAGTGTGAGAGCTGCTTGATCTGAAGGTGGAGCAGCATGTGGGCTGAGGTGGTAGAGTAACACTACAGGATTACACCAATATGACTCTATGGGTTCTGCAGCGTTACACAGCAGTTCTGGAGAGAGGTTCTCCCCCTGCAGCTCCACCACCAAACCTCCATAGTGCAGTAGCAGCAGCCAGTCAGTGGAGCATCAGCCTGATCCTGAAGCTGCTGACTGACGGTATAAACCCCTAGAAAGGCTTCAGGCAAGCTGACGTCGAGGCTGCTCTCCTCAGTTCTGAGGTCGTTCCCGGTCCAGAATGCTGAACAGCTGACGCTCGTTAGGTAAATGCTTTCAGTGTGTATGTTTCAGCTCTACGCCAGAGGGATGAATTTGACTCTCCCGGTCACGGCGTCTTCCTCTACCCCCACTTTCAGGAATCAGTCAGAGGGAGCGGAGCACGGACACGGGCTGTCGCGGTGCTAATTATAATAAATGGGCGGTGTGTTGGAGACGGGTGGGGATTAGCGCTGGGCGCTGCAGGACGGCGGGTGATGGATGTGTCGGACGGCTGTAATCAAAGCCGAGGCATCTGCAGATCTCCGCTGGAGGAACATCAGCATGATTGACGTCCCCTCGCTGATAGGGGATGATATATTCCGTGGGACGGGAGGAACCCACAGTTGTGCAGGGCGTCTGAAATTCCAATTTTAGAGTTTAGGCAGCGGATGCAGTGCTGGATTTAAGGAAGCGCAGTCCGTCAGCACTTACCGAGCAGGTTACTGCTGGAAAAACATGCCAGGACAGCAGGATCTGAGCACAGGAGCGAGGGAAGTAAAACCTCACCGTCTTTGTTTTTCCTCTACGGGATGGGACTGAACATCGCGCCCATGCTAATGAAGGAAACAGAGGCCGGCTGAATCCCTGAACCTCCGGACACAGCGCCCGTGGCTTTGATCCGCCTTAAACTTGCTAACTGATGACTGGGCGCTTTTGCTGGACTGACGTGACGTACATACGGAACCCCGGTTTGACTTCTGCCCGGAGCGAAGCTCATTTCCCCCTCAAGCCTTCTTCTACAGCGGCTGTGTGAGCGAGGTGTGTGTGTGATGTGAGAGTGAGGTGAGCACCACCCTAGCAACCACCTGAGCCTAGACAATAGCAACCCTGTCAACTGCCTAGCAACACCCTATCATCCACTTGGGGTGAAATAGCAAGCACCTAGCAACCACCAAATATCTAGCACCATCCTCCCAACTTCCAGTAACAGCAGCCTGGCCTCTGGTTCTCTCACCGGAGGCTCGGACCTGTATCTCTAACGCTGGGAATTGCCTGAAGTTTCCATCAGGAACGCTCCCGGTTGAATATGGTAAGGATGACAGTAATAACTGTACACCCCGAGGGTTAAATCCTGCTCGAGCAAAACGAAGAACTCTCCATCCATCACAGCCCGGCAGATCACGTATTCCTGCTCTAAAATGAGAGGTGCAGCGCTCCTGCTTTCCCTTTATTCCTCTCTCTCTCTCTCTCTCAGCTCGCTGTATTTCGCCCCAGAATCCACGCTCTGAAAGGTCGAGCAGCGTCTGCGTTTTATGCAAAAAGCTGACAAACCAAATGAAGCAGAAGAGCGCGCTCGGCTCGCCGGGAGATAACGGCCGGCTTAACCGATCCTATCTGTCCGCTGCAAAGAGGTCAAATATTTAAACTGAAAAAGTGCTTTTCTCCAGCGCTCCGGTCCGGCCAGTCGCTCCGCATCCCGGCCTCGGATCTCTCTTCAAAGAGAATGAGGAACGAGATCTTCAGGTTAATACGGCTGCAAAACATTCATCTCCTACAGCAGCGCTCAGCTACTCCTGTCAGACGCTGAGGGGTTCGAGCAGGAGGCCTTTAAAGCCTTACACTGGAGCTACGAGACCACCGTTTCATCAACATCAAAGATTTATCCACGCGTTCCATCTGCTCCTCCAACGTCTCTATCTCTAAATCCTCCCCAGCAGAGATCTTAATTTTGCCTGTGAGCTTATTATCAGGTCTAGACTTCTACCTCCAGTCTCCTGGAGTCTCTCCGGCTCTCTGCTGCTGTCACTCCACCTTTAAAGATGACCTGACTTGGTTAAATCTCTCCGGTTGCCTACAGGCCTGTATGCAGGGGCCCTGTATGGAGAGGAATACAGAATGGGCAGAGTCATGGGGCCCAGTTTAATACCTCTTCATGGGGTATCTGACCTCACTTCCCTCACTAACATGAAGGAATGGGTGGTTTCCACACAACTGAGACATTTCTCATTTGGTTCTCATCACCTCCTGCCTCCCACTGGTCCAAACAAATACCAGAGAACAGCCCCACCAGCTGGTGCAGAGGTCTCTGCAGCCTTAAACCTTGGAGTGTTAAGGGGTTCATTTAAGTGCTGCTGTTGATGCCCCTTCTCCATCTCTCCTCTACTGCTACGAAGACTCGACTTTAGACTGGTTCAGCCTCCATTTCTCCAAAACCCAACTTATCCTCAGGGTGTGCCCCAAGGATCAGTGCAAGGTCCACTTCTGTTTATGACTTTATTACTTGTTTATGTTGTCTCCTATAATAATGCATCATAGTGAATCTTTGTAGCATGACTAGCATGTTAGCTTGGCTAGTTTGTGTTTACTGTGCTAGACAAGGACTTGAACTTATGTTGAACGCCAGACTAAACTGAAAAGGGTGGTGTGATTGGGTGATGTTCACCCACTTCTCCTTTACTGAATTAAACAGACACTTTCATATCAAACCCCTGCTAAATAGCTAGCTTTGTGGTTCTGTTAGTCTGCAAAACAAGGTCTTTGAAAAATTAAGCTGTGGTGAGGCTGCTGTTTTAGTAGCAGATGGGGACCACCTCCTCAGTGAGGACCACCACGGTCAACACAGTGATACTTCTAGCCTTGTAACTTCAGAGTTAAAAAGTAAACTTTAGCGGTGACTCAGCGCTCCCTGGTGGACTGTTCAGTCTCGGGGGAACGGGCTCAAACAGCTCGGCTTGTTCGGCGTCCAGTTTCAAATCTTGTTTAGAAAGTTTGTTCACAGATGCCATAGCGACCCCCTCCAGACCACCGTCTGAATCAGCTGACCCTGGACCAGTGCATGCTGGGAGTTGGGCGGGGGTAAAGCACGGCCGGCTGTACGGCTCTGACTCACTCTGGAACAATCCAGTCTCCCAATCTGGCTGCTCTGCTCTGGCCAATCACATCAATCCCCCGTTGCGCTAATTAAAAGTCTCTCTCAGCGGGGAGGGCGGCCGTTCTGCTCAGGACGAGACTGTGCCAAAGCACACCAGAGCCGGTCTCAAGATCTAATATAGTGGCCTGCATACAGCACCCTTAGACATTAGTCCATAAACACCTCAATAAACACTCCTATACACTAGAATATAAGATATTAGTCCATAAACACCTCAATAAACACTCCTATACACTAGAATAGGAGATATTAGTCCATAAACACCTCAATAAACACTCCTATACACTAGAATAGGAGATATTAGTCCATAAACACCTCAATAAACACTCCTATACACTAGAATAGGAGATATTAGTCCATAAACACCTCAATAAACACTCCTATACACTAGAATAGAGATATTAGTCCATAAACACCTCAATAAACACTCCTATACGCTAGAATAGGAGATACTAGTCAATAAACACCTTAATAAACACTCCTATACACTAGAATAGGAGATATTAGTCCATAAACACCTCAATAAACACTCCTATACACTAGAATAGGAGATATTAGTCTATAAACACCTCAATAAACACTCCTATACACTAGAATAGAGATATTAGTCCATACACACCTCAATAAACACTCCTATACACTAGAATAGAGATATTAGTCTACAAACACCTCAATAAACACTCATATACACTAGAATAGAGATATTAGTCTACAAACACCTCAATAAACACTCCTATACACTAGAATAGAGATATTAGTCTACAAACACCTCAATAAACACTCATATACACTAGAATAGGAGATATTAGTCCATAAACACCTCACTAAACACTCCTATACACTAGAATAGGGGATATTAGTCCATAAACACCCTCAATAAACACTCCTATACACTAGAATAGGAGATATTAGTCCATTACACACCTCAATAAACACTCCTATACACTAGAATAGGAGATATTAGTCCATAAACACCTCAATAAACACCGCTATACACTAGAATAGGAGATATTAGTCCATAAACACCTCAATAATCACTCCTATACACTAGAATAGGAGATATTAGTCCATAAACACCTCAATAAACACTCCTATACACTAGAATAGGAGATATTAGTCCATAAACACCTCAATAAACACTCCTATACACTAGAATAGAGATATTAGTCCATAAACACCTCAATAAACACTCCTATACGCTAGAATAGGAGATACTAGTCAATAAACACCTTAATAAACACTCCTATACACTAGAATAGGAGATATTAGTCCATAAACACCTCAATAAACACTCCTATACACTAGAATAGGAGATATTAGTCCATAAACACCCTCAATAAACACTCCTATACACTAGAATAGGAGATATTAGTCCATAAACACCTCAATAAACACTCCTATACACTAGAATAGAGATATTAGTCCATAAACACCTCAATAAACACTCCTATACACTAGAATAGAGATATTAGTCCATAAACACCTCAATAAACACTCCTATACGCTAGAATAGGAGATACTAGTCAATAAACACCTTAATAAACACTCCTATACACTAGAATAGGAGATATTAGTCCATAAACACCTCAATAAACACTCCTATACACTAGAATAGGAGATATTAGTCCATAAACACCCTCAATAAACACTCCTATACACTAGAATAGGAGATATTAGTCCATAAACACCTCAATAAACACTCCTATACACTAGAATAGGAGATATTAGTCCATAAACACCCTCAATAAACACTCCTATACACTAGAATAGGAGATATTAGTCCATTACACACCTCAATAAACACTCCTATACACTAGAATAGGAGATATTAGTCTATAAACACCTCAATAAACACTCCTATACACTAGAATAGGAGATATTAGTCCATAAACACCTCAACAAACACTCCTATACACTAGAATAGGAGATATTAGTCCATAATCACCTCAATAAACACTCCTATACACTAGAATAGGAGATATTAGTCTATAAACACCTCAATAAACACTCCTATACACTAGAATAGGAGATATTAGTCCATAAACACCTCAATAAACAATTAAGGTAACAGTGCCAGACTGGAGACACTGGTTAGTTCAACATCTCTAGTTTCTCAGTAAAAACCTGCCTTTCTCTCGCTCACAGAACTCAGAGGCAGTGAAGCTGCACAGATAACGAGGGATTTGGTCCCACCGGAGGGGCGGCTGGACTGATTAAAAATGGATTAATGAGTTAAAAATGGATGAAGAGTCCCGGAGACTGAGTGACTGTAGAGGGAAATCAGAGCGCCACTGTGGAGCGTAGCTTTTTCAGGACCTTACAGTCATCAAAACACACTACACAGCTTCTGGTGACCGCTCAGCAGCACGGCACTAAACTTGACCAGCATCGGTTTGGAGTTTGATGGTTTAGATGCTCTACAAGCACGACCGACCTGACCAAGCTGGATAATCAATATGACCAAGTATGACCAATCTGGTTGACCAGCAAGACGTGAAGAAGCTCCAGCACTCCTCTCAAAGTGCCGCTAACACAACACCACTGGAGCTCAACACGCCTGGAGGAGAACGCTAACTCTAATTCGCAGCACTCGGGAGGCGCTGTTGTGTTTTTACTGGCTTTAACTTTAAAAAGCTGCTTTTTTTTTATTTGTATTTACTGCTGTGTTTCATCCTGAGGAGCGTCGAACCTTTGTGCATTAAATTTGCACACAAATAAAGTTACTGCTGCCACTTCACACAAACGCTGGTGTAACACTGCAGACACGAGCACCTGCATGTTTTAGACGCTACACCTCCGTTTAATATTACAGGGCTCAGAGCAGCTTGTTGTAGCCGCTGTAGAGAGCATGCATATCAGATGTGTGAAGAGGGAGCACTTTAATAAATGATTTGTGAATTGCACACCATGTCCAGCTCAGGCTAAACAGCACAGTGGAGGACAGCTAGCATGCAGCTTCACCTAAAATGGCCCGGGGCAGCGAAGAGATGCTCGCTCGCTCTCTCTCTCTCTCTCCCCAAAGCTCCTTCCACAAATCCGCCCCGGCCTTCAATTACTTCAGCGCTCTGAGACGGCAGCACGGCGGCCATGTTAGCGCTGTACGCTAACGCCACTCTCGTCTGAGTGGCACTAATGAAAACCCGTCCGATCTCATCAATAATGAACAGGAGTCGTTATTAATGAAAGACGGGGATGAATTTTACAGTGAAATCTTATTTAAGTGGTGGCCGTGGTCCTGCCCAGCTGCACCACGATGAAGACCCCGCAGGCGAGTGTGTGTGTGTGTTAATGATTCACACACACTGTGAGCGTGTTGGTCCAGAACTCAAGCAGATAAGGAGAACAGCAGTGTTCTGACAATCACAGCAACACGACCTTTAACCCAGGCCATGCAAGCAACATTAGCATCTCCTCAGCGCTAACATGCTACGTCAAGATAGCCGACAGAGCTCTCCAGAAAGGCTTCAGGATTAATGTCAGTTAGCCTCTCCAGGCTCCGCCCATTGAAGCAAATTTACTATGGAAATAAAAAAGTACTTGGGCGTTCTTACCTGTGTCTGAATACTTTTGCACTGAAACTCAGTTTATTTTCAGAATATTTTATATCAATAAATCTAAATTTGGGGTGTAAGGGTACGCGGTACGAGGCGGTTAGGTGTATGCAGTCACATGGAGGAGTCACAGTCCACACTATTAGGGTATTCACGGCAAATCCAGCGACCCCACAGGGGAACGAACCAGCGAGTGAAACACCA
>NC_132892.1:25000-94888 GCF_030463535.1 Salminus brasiliensis | reverse complement strand
ATGCTGAACTCCGTCAGGCGTGGAATGATTTTCTTATGTAAACAACAATAAGGGCGTTCCCGCGGGGGAGCTGTGTTTACGCTGCTGACACCTTCACCGCGTTCCGAGAACTTCTACAACTCGCATCCTTCAAACTCCGCGCTGCCGAGGGGCTGAGCTCGGCCTCGGAGGAGATCACACGTCTTAAATCAAGCTCAGTCTCCAACCTGCCGACCGCTCCGCCGGGCTTCAACAGCACGGCACGCCAATCCAGCGGCCAACTGAGGAACCTTCACGTTCTCACTGTTCTCCTGACGAGTTCAGGCCCCAGAGCTAGAACATCTTCATCTGGCTGAGATGAGAGCAGTGTGTGTTCTCCGGGTCTGAGGAACTTCCCCGAGATAACCCGGAACAAAAGGAATTCCGGGCATCAAAGAGGCCAAATGTCCAGCACTTTAGCCCCGCCCACTCCGCCTACAGCACTTTAGCCCTGCCCACTGAGAATTCACTTACAGTACAGGGCAGTCAATCAGAACAGAGCTCATTTCCATACAGCTGATCAGAGCTGATTAATCCAGAAGGTAAATATGATTAATAATCAGTTACTGTAGTGGAAGTGTAGCGCTCAGTGATTCATTAATTATGATAATTAGGGAAATGTAATTAATAGCAGTGACTCTACTGTGGTGTTACAGGTGAACTCTTCTAATGACTTCATCCTCACACACACACACACACACACACACTGCTTTATCTCAGTAATAATCCTCTAAAGCCCGGTTCAAATGGACAGTCGATGACCATCACTCCACCCCCTCTCTCCTTTTTCTCTTCTCTCTCTCTGCTCTGAGTAATCCTCTCTCGCCCCTGTTGCTCAGTGCCAGCTCCTCTCCTCCAGATACTTCATTTCTCTCCTGCTGTAATCCCTCATCCACCACTGTGTGTGTGTGTGTGTGTGTGTGTGTGTGTGTGTGGTACAAACTATAGTAAAACATGGTGTCCCACAGAGCTCTGTTCTAGGACCAGTACTGTTACACATCCTGTACACAGTTCTGCCTGAACGCTGCTCTCTCTCTCTCTCTCTCTCCATATATATATATATATATATATATGTGTGTGTGTGTGTGTGTGTGTGTGTATTTTACATGTCTGTAAAAGTTGCTGTAAACACAACATGGCCAACGCTATTCCAGTAACTCCATCACTATGGTAGCGTCTATGCTGCCGCCATACTGCAGCGAGGCAGGTAAACCCAGCGGTTGCTAACGCTAGTGCTAACGCTAAAGCTAACCTGAGCAGCTGGATGTTTGGTTCTGTGGTGATTCTGTTCACGATCAAGAACAGTGATCTCACTGCTGCTGGACACTAGCCATATGTCTGCTAATTACACACACACACACACACACACACACACCGCTCTCATCTGTGATTGACTGGAGACCGCCGCTCTCCCACCCCAATCAGCCGCGGCCGAGAGACAGAAAGAGTCGCTTAAACCCTTCAGTTCTGATCTTCCCTTCTCCATAAACCCAGTCCGTGTGTGTGTGTGTGTGTGTGTGTGTGTGTGTGTGAGTGTGAGTCAGAGTTAAATATGGAGACAGTCCCTCAGAGGTGGTTTGGGTGCTTGGCCCCCAAGAATTACTAATGAAGCCCCTGAAGAAACGGGGCCACTCAGGAGTATTAGCCTAGCTTTAGCACAATGCTCTAGTGTTAGCCTCACCTTCTATACAGAGACATTCACCCCAATCCCCTCCAGTCTAATTACAGCTGCATTAACACACACACACACACACACACACACACACCGTTTAAACAGGGACCTTCAGCACAGGGCTTGTTTTCATGGCAGTGAGCTCCTCAGGTAGAACTGATTAAAAACAAAAGCAGAGCTGCTCCCTCGAGCCGCAGAGATACTGTAATAAATAAATAAATAAATAAATAATAAACAGTGTAGTAATGCTGAGCACCTGCAGATTATTAATATTACCACTGACAAAACCCATCTTTTACTGAGGAACACACACACAGGGTTCTGCACACAATCATGAAAACATAAAGAAGCATTGGTTAAATGGTTTAAATACATTAAAATTGAATAAAATCAATAATAGAATAAATGATTTTCATAAAGTTTTATAGAGTTTTATAAAGAGTCAAAAATGATTTTACTATTGTATAGAACCCTTCTGGCTCAAATAGCTTCAAAAAAACAAAACAGCAATAAATAAATAATGAAGCTCGTATCAACAGTCAGCATCAATATCAATATTTATCATCATTAAAAATGTAAAACAGCCGATACTACAATCAAAACCCTTTATTAAAACACTCACATGTATTACAGGAATTATTGACTGGCCATTTACCAGTTTTATCTGGAAATACAGTTTTTTAGGGACTATTTTTTGCTGCACTACACCCTGCAGCATGTATCCCTCCACCATTTTAATGATCTGGTTTTAAAAGCAGGTTCTAGAGCCGAGCTCTTCTCAGAACTCTGGTAGAACCGTGTCTCCGGTAGAACCGCATCAGGCTCTCTCAAATAGAAACGACCACATTTCCTCCGCTCAAACAACAAACGCACAAATAAAAGCCCTCAGATTCCTCCACCAACCGCGCAAAACACTGACGCTACAGATTAGGTTAAAGGTTCCGGCTGTTTTTAGGGTCTGCAGGCACTGCTGACAGAACCGCTGCAGGTTCTCCTCTCCTGAACCAGCCCAAAGCTTCTTTAGACTCTATAACCATCCATAACACAAACAGCTTCATTAGACTACATAAACGTGCGTCTCCCCGGCGGGCCACTAAACCCGTCCCACTTGGGCTGCTAATTAATCTCAGCTGTTCCGTGCTGAAGAAGTCATCGTAGCAATTAGCTTACGGAAATAGCACGTCTTTCTGCTAACTGCTGTCCATCTTTTGCAGCTTATTAATGTTCAGCAAAGACCTGCTTAAAACCAACAGGCCTGGCCTAACACAGGCCACGTTAGCACTAGCGCTTCTCGCTAATCCAAGTGTGTGCCGGCGCCACCTGATGCTCTTGTGTTAGCATTGCTAATTAGCGCTAATTGAGTGGTTCCTGCAGCCGTCTCCTGGAGGGAAACAGCGAGATTGTGGTTTATTTATGGCAGGATTATTGGAGAGATGTTGAGCGTGTGATGGAGTGTCGTAGGGAATTTAAATGAGAGTTTATCACACTGTTTAAATGTCATGCATTCGTAAACGCCGTCGTTCTGAACCGCGCTGGAGGCGTTATTCCCCTGACGCTCACAGTCATTATCTCTGCAGTCTAACTTCAGGAAACACGCCGTCACTCATCCAGTGAGGCCTTTAATGCGCTTTAACGTCCAGTACAGTAATCCAGCTGTGCTATGATCTGATATATTACATCGAGTGGGTGAATGATGAGTATTGGAGGAAATCTGTGACTGTATGATTTATATCTCAAGGAATTCCTCTGATACGTGTGAGTGAGGCTGTAGACCAGCCTACAGTAAATAAAGCCTTTGGACAACCAGTTAGCCACCAGAGGCAGTGCGCTGCTGGGATTTCAGCATGGGGAAAGGTCTAGCTATAATATTATTAATATAACAAAATATATTTGTGTTTATGGATGTTTTAGTTGAGTTCTTTCTGGAGGGACTGGAGGGGCTGTGTTTTTAATATTAGCATTTTAGCGTTAGCTTAACCGAGAGATCTATAGCACAGAATTTCTCTCCTGATGTCACGCTGTTCAGTGAACAGTGACAGGAAAAGTGAGATTCTGTATTAAAATAATAAACTACATTCTGATTAATATTACATACTGGTTGCTAAGTAGGTCAGTGTTTTTTCAGATAATCTGTTCAGGAAGTGGATGTGCAGACTCGCCCAGTTGGGGTGGTTTTAGATGTGCACTAACACTACAGTATTACTGAATAGACACTGTTCTACAGTAGGACTAGACTGTGAACTACACACACGTCCATCCCCGCGATTATAGCCTCAGATACAATGTAGGGTTCATAGATAGCTGTGGCTAATTAGAACAGTCTTCTTCAGTGAGGATCAGCGACGATGCCTTTGGCAGGAATTATGTGAACCACTAGCTCATATCTTAAGTAAAGAGTAAGAAGCTTTAAAGAGACGCTAATCTGCATAAATACAAACAATTCACACTATCAGGAAAGAGTTCCGTCCAGCTCTGCTTTTTCTAACTGGGCAGTTTAACCAGCCGGTCACGTAAGCTTTCCAGGATAATAGAGATATATATCATGGTCACATTTGAAATTCAACATGAAATTAAATATTTGTCTTTTTTATGTCATCATTCAATGCAGCTTTATGTTACTGAAGAACCCTACCATGCCACTTCCATTTTTTCTTTATCTCTCAGAAAATAAAGTGCTTTAGTGATAATCAGCATCACACGCTCTGTTCAATGAGGGGAACAAGGTTGTTAGAGCAGGACAAAAGGTCTACTGCATGGAAACAATGCCTGTTAAAGGGTTAAAACCCTGAAATTGGTTAGGCTGAACAGGCGGAGCTAAACTGCTGTAGGCTGAATGGGCGGAGCTAAACTGCTATTTGTGTGATTGTAGTCTTTTTAAAGAACTGTGTGTTTTTATCGGTGGTGTTTGGAAGTTGTGGGAACAGAGCGCTAATGTTTTGAGTAAAGTCTCTCAGAAAGCAGAGTAGTGCTCCAGGCCTGCTGGAATGTTCTCTAGAGTGTCCGTCAGAGTCCATCCCGAGGGATTCCCTGATTCAGTAACTTCAGAAATACTCAGAGGACGAGCCAGAGCAGCCTAAACACATCAATTATTCACACACACTTCAGACATTCTTCATTTCAGCCTGGCAGCCGGAACACTGCGGCCACTTTTACAGCTCAGGGTAATTACACATGTACACACTTCAGATTCTCCATCACAACCCCATCACAGCCCTCCATCACAACCCCATCACAGCCCTCCATCACAACCCCATCACAGCCCTCCATTACAACCCCATCACAGCCCTCCATCACAACCCCATCACAACCCCATCACAGCCCTCCATCACAACCCCATCACAGCCCTCCATCACAACCCTCCATCACAACCCTCCATCACAACCCCATCACAGCCCTCCATCACAACCCCATCACAGCCCTCCATCACAACCCCATCACAGCCCTCCATCACAACCCCATCACAGCCCTCCATTACAACCCCATCACAGCCCTCCATCACAACCCCATCACAACCCCATCACAGCCCTCCATCACAACCCCATCACAGCCCTCCATCACAACCCTCCATCACAACCCTCCATCACAACCCCATCACAGCCCTCCATCACAACCCTCCATCACAACCCCATCACAGCCCTCCATCACAACCCTCCATCACAACCCCATCACAGCCCTCCATCACAACCCCATCACAGCCCTCCATCACAACCCTCCATCACAACCCTCCATCACAACCCCATCACAGCCCTCCATCACAACCCTCCATCACAACCCCATCACAGCCCTCCATCACAACCCCATCACAGCCCTCCATCACAACCCTCCATCACAACCCTCCATCACAACCCCATCACAGCCCTCCATCACAACCCCATCACAGCCCTCCATCACAACCCTCCATCACAGCCCTCCATCACAACCCCATCACAACCCTCCATCACAGCCCTCCATCACAACCCCATCACAGCCCTCCATCACAACCCTCCATCACAGCCCTCCATCACAACCCCATCACAACCCTCCATCACAGCCCTCCATCACAACCCCATCACAACCCTCCATCACAGCCCTCCATCACAACCCCATCACAGCCCTCCATCACAACCCCATCACAACCCCATCACAACCCTCCATCACAGCCCTCCATCACAACCCCATCACAATTTGTTCTTAAGTTACAGGGAGTGTGGTTAGCCCTGAATGTTTTTTGAATGAGGCACAATACAGGGCAGCCAATTAGAACCGAGGTCATTTACATGTATGCTTACATGTCTTCTCCTGGTTTGGACTGTTCTACTTCCAGAATTCCCTGCCTGACCAACACCAGCACAGAATGGACACTGTGTGTGTGTGTGTGTGTGTGTGTGGAGGCTGGGGGTGGTAATGAATGCTAATGGAGATCATTTAACATTGCAACTCACACACACACACACACACACACACATACACAGACACATACACATACACACACTTCAGACACACAGTCTGATCAAAGCACTCTCAGACGCTCTTGACATTTAGGCCATGATTTTCATTACAGCGCTGATGACACACACACACACACACACACACACACACATACACACACACAAACTTCTATCATCATCAGGCAACATCAGGTATGGACACACAGAAGCATCACATTAAAGAGCCCATCCCACATCTAGTGTTTCCTCCTGAGGGATCTTTAAAGGTTTATTCCCAAACGTTTAGCCCTTACTGGTCAGATCGGCCCTGACTGGTCAGATCAGCCCTTACTGGTCAGATCGGCCCTGACTGGTCAGATCAGCCCTGACTGGTCAGAAGATCAGCCCTTACTGGTCAGAAGATCAGCCCTTACTGGTCAGATCGGCCCTGACTGGTCAGATCAGCCCTTACTGGTCAGATCAGCCCTGACTGGTCAGATCGGCCCTGACTGGTCAGATCAGCCCTTACTGGTCAGATCGGCCCTTACTGGTCAGAAGATCAGCCCTTACTGGTCAGATCGGCCCTGACTGGTCAGAAACTCCACGAGTAGAGATATTGTCTGCTGTTTGTGGAGAGCCAGAATTCCTGTCCTCTCTGTGCCGGTACGAGGACACGGCACCTGCCACCACGGGCACAGGCCACCGCGCTGATGTGCAGAATCTCAGGCTGGTCTTTCCTTCCACAGGAGCAGCCTGGAAGCAGCACGCACTCTGAAGAGGAGTGAATTAGTGGATTCAGAGAGAACATTCACAGAACTCACTCTGAGGGGGGGTCACAGAACTCACTCTGGGAGGAGTGTCACAGAACTCACTCTGGGGGAAGTGTCACAGAACTCACTCTGGGAGGAGTGTCACAGAACTCACTCTGGGGGAAGTGTCACAGAACTCACTCTGGGGGGAGTGTCACAGAACTCACTCTGGGGGAGTGTCACAGAACTCACTCTGGGGGAAGTGTTACAGAACTCACTCTGGGAGGAGTGTCACAGAACTCACTCTGGGGGAAGTGTCACAGAACTCACTCTGGGGGAAGTGTCACAGAACTCACTCTGGGAGGAGTGTCACAGAACTCACTCTGGGGGGAGTGTCACAGAACTCACTCTGGGGGGAGTCACAGAACTCCCGTCTGCGACCTGACACTCGGATCAGACTGGTTCTGATTCCCTGTTCTGATCTGATCTACAGTCCTGCCTTCAGCATCAGCACCAACAGAGATCCGTTCAATAGTCCAGACTGAGGGGAGGGGGAGTCTGCAGCCTGATCACAGAGTCAGTCAGACACAGGGAGAGGAGCCCCCTGCTGGTGATCAGTATATCACACGTCTGCAGGAGAGCAGCTTCAACCGAACCCGTTCCTTTACCTGCAGACGTTTCAGCTCAGCTGTGCAGCGGTATTACCAATACAGCATTAAATACAGCCTGCTCACACACACACACACACACACACACAGCACTGTTTCATTAGTTTACACTCATACACTACTCAGAGAGAGAGAGAGAGAGAGAGAGAGAGCTTTGCTCAGCTTTGATCAGACAGATTATTTCACAATAAAACTTCATTATTCTGCAGGAAATTACCCTCAGCTCAGCAGAACCGTCCTCACACACAGAACCACAAACACACCTGCTTACATACACTGAATACACACCTTCATATACAGGATACACACACACACACACACACACACACACAGAGTGAATGTAACAGATTGAGGAGACTGAAGTGTGTTGTTACTTTCAGACAGGTTGAGTAAATGAAGAGGAAGTGTGTGTGTGTGTGTGTGTGTGTGTGTGTGTTCAGGCCTGAACGCTTCACTAATCCAGTCAGTGATCAGATCAGAGTTCAGTCTGATCTACAGTCTGAATCGGAGTCTCTCCTTTTCTTCATACGGTATCAGAGTGAACGGTCAGCAGGTCTCTCCTCCTGCTGGAAGCTGCTGATCTGGAGGCATGAAGTGTTTGGCCTGACACTAACAATATATACACACACACACACACACACACACACACATGCGCGCGCGAGAGAGAAATTGTAAGTGTATAGAAAATACTGTAATATATGTATAATAATATATGTATTAAATATATATATATAGTGTATAATACAATATCAGGTATAACTAGTAAACAGGACTCCAGTATATAAATGAAGTTATTTAGTGAAATTAATAATAATAATTGTTATATATCAGTAATAACAGCGCGGCTCTCCTCAGCAGTCCAATCACACACAGTATATAAACACCCCTCTGTTAAAGCTATACAACTATATATAACTGTAATAATCAGAGCTCATTAATTCAGTTATTAACTAATAAATCATTAATTACACTGCTCTTCACACACACACACACACACACACGGATACCTCAATTTAAAGCTTACTTAATGAAGCTGTGTGTCTGTGTGTGTGTGTGTCTGTGTGTGTGTGTGTGTGTTAAAGCAGGACAAAAGTTTTCACTCATTAACATGCATTTGCATATTCATTTATTAATTAGAAAATGTATATTCAATTGCTGACCTGTGTATGAGAGTGTGTGTGTGTGTGCGTGTTTGTCTGTGTGAGAGAGAGAATCTGTGTGTGTACGTCGTAGATACATTAACATGTTCCACACACACACACACACACACACACACTCATAGTGAATTCACTCTGGATGTTACAGCTGTTGCGTGTGTGTGTGTTGTGTGTGTGTGTGTGTGTGTGTGTGTGTGTTACCTGCGATCTCGTGCTGTGGTGCGGTGGTCAGGCTGAAGCCCAGCGCGCTGTACGCCTCCCTCACCTCCCCACAGCTCCGCCACTTCCCCTCCGCACACACACACACCACACACACACTCACACACACGCCCACACACAACAGCACCGACACCTGCATCCTCACACACACACACACACACACACACTCCTGCGCCGGGGATCCGCGAGCTCCAAAAATCTCCTCCACGTGGAAACAATCCTCACCGCTTCATCGCAGGACACACACACACACACTCCGTCTCTCTCTCTCACACACACACACACACACACCCTCTCTCACGCAAACACTCACACACACTCCGCGCGCATGGCTCTGTAAACCCCGAGAACAACATCCAGCTTCAGCAGCTCCGACAACTTCTCCACCAGCGCGCGCAGCTCCGCTGTGTTTCTATCAGCGATCTCACACACACACACACACACACACACACACACACACACACACACACACACACACAGCCGAGCAGTGAGTCAGAGCTGAGAAAGAAACATGGAGCGGAGCAGCGGCGCCAGGACCGGAGCTCACACTGCACTCCACACTGAGAGAGAGACACTGAGAGAGAGAGAGAGAGAGAGAGAGAGAGAGAGAGAGAGAGAGAGAGAGAGAGAGAGACACTGAGAGAGAGAGAGAGAGAGAGAGACACTGAGAGAGAGAGAGACAGAGAGAGAGAGAGAGAGAGAGAGAGAGAGAGAGAGAGAGAGAGAGAGAGAGAGACACTGAGAGAGAGAGAGAGAGAGAGAGACACTGAGAGAGAGAGAGACAGAGAGAGAGAGAGAGAGACAGACTGAGAGAGAGAGAGAGACTGAGAGAGAGACACTGAGAGAGAGAGAGAGAGACACTGAGAGAGAGACACTGAGAGAGAGAGAGAGAGAGAGAGAGAGAGACACTGAGAGAGAGAGAGACAGACTGAGAGAGAGAGACAGACTGAGAGAGAGACACTGAGAGAGAGAGAGAGAGAGAGACACTGAGAGAGAGAGAGAGAGAGAGAGACACTGAGAGACACTGAGAGAGAGACACTGAGAGAGAGAGAGAGAGAGAGAGAGAGAGAGACACTGAGAGAGAGAGAGAGCGAGAGAGAGAGACACTGAGAGAGACACTGAGAGAGAGAGAGAGAGAGAGAGAGACACTGAGAGAGAGAGAGAGAGAGAGAGACACTGAGAGAGAGAGAGAGACACTGAGAGAGACACTGAGAGAGAGAGAGAGAGAGACACTGAGAGAGAGAGAGAGACACTGAGAGAGAGAGAGAGAGAGAGAGAGACACTGAGAGAGAGAGAGAGAGAGAGAGAGACACTGAGAGAGAGAGAGAGAGAGAGAGAGAGACTGAGAGAGAGACACTGAGAGAGAGAGAGAGAGAGAGAGACTGAGAGAGAGACACTGAGAGAGAGAGAGAGAGAGAGACACTGAGAGAGAGACACTGAGAGAGAGAGAGAGAGAGAGAGACACTGAGAGAGAGACACTGAGAGAGAGAGAGAGAGAGAGAGAGAGAGACACTGAGAGAGAGAGAGACAGACTGAGAGAGAGAGACAGACTGAGAGAGAGACACTGAGAGAGAGAGAGAGAGAGAGACACTGAGAGAGAGAGAGAGAGAGAGAGAGACACTGAGAGACACTGAGAGAGAGACACTGAGAGAGAGAGAGAGAGAGAGAGAGAGAGAGAGAGACACTGAGAGAGAGAGAGAGCGAGAGAGAGAGACACTGAGAGAGACACTGAGAGAGAGAGAGAGAGAGAGAGACACTGAGAGAGAGAGAGAGAGAGAGAGACACTGAGAGAGAGAGAGAGAGAGAGACACTGAGAGAGACACTGAGAGAGAGAGAGAGAGACACTGAGAGAGAGAGAGAGACACTGAGAGAGAGAGAGAGAGAGACACTGAGAGAGAGAGAGAGAGAGAGAGAGACACTGAGAGAGAGAGAGAGAGAGAGAGAGACACTGAGAGAGACACTGAGAGAGAGAGAGAGAGACACTGAGAGAGAGACACTAAAAGAGAGAGAGAGAGAAAGATAATGACATGATCCAATAATATCCACCCTTACCCAATACTCAACATTACCCAACACCCCAGTTATATCAACTGTTACCCAATACTACCTAACATTAACCAGTGAGTCCCAATATAATCCCCAATAGTGCCCAACATTCCTCAATATTATCCACATTACACTACGCTTTTCCACATTACCACACACTGAACACACTACCACACACTAAACACACATTACCACACACTGAACACATTACCACACACTAAACACACATTACCACACACTAACACACATTACCACACACTGAACACATTACCACACACTAAACACACATTACCACACACTAAACACACATTACCACACACTGAACACACATTACCACACACTGAACACATTACCACACACTAAACACACATTACCACACACTGAACACACTACCACACACTGAACACATTACCACACACTGAACAAACATTACCACACACTGAACACACTACCACACACTAAACACACATTACCACACACTGAACACACTACCACACACTAAACACACATTACCACACACTGAACACATTACCACACACTAAACACACATTACCACACACTAAACACACATTACCACACACTGAACACACATTACCACACACTGAACACATTACCACACACTAAACACACATTACCACACACTGAACACACTACCACACACTGAACACACATTACCACACACTGAACAAACATTACCACACACTGAACACACTACCACACACTAAACACACATTACCACACACTGAACACACTACCACACACTAAACACACATTACCACACACTGAACACATTACCACACACTAAACACACATTACCACACACTAAACACACATTACCACACACACACTGAACAAACATTACCACACACTGAACAAACATTACCACACACACAGAACAAACATTACCACACACTGAACAAACATTACCACACACTGAACAAACATTACCACACACTGAACACACATTACCACTCACTGAACAAACATTACCACACACTGAACAAACATTACCACTCACACACTGAACAAACATTACCACACACACTGAACAAACATTACCACACACTGAACAAACATTACCACACACACACACTGAACAAACATTACCACACACTGAACAAACATTACCACACACACACTGAACAAACATTACCACTCACACACTTAACAAACATTACCACACACTGAACAAACATTACCACACACATACTGAACAAACATTACCACACACTGAACAAACATTACCACTCACACACTGAACAAACATTACCACACACTGAACAAACATTACCACACACACACTGAACAAACATTACCACACACTGAACAAACATTACCACAGACTGAACAAACATTACCACACACACTGAACAAACATTACCACACACTGAACAAACATTACCCCACACACACACTGAACAAACATTACCACACACTGAACAAACATTACCACACACACTGAACACACATTACCACACACACTGAACACACATTACCACACACTGAACAAACATCACCACACACACTGAACAAACATTACCACACACTGAACACACATTACCACACACTGAACAAACATTACCACACACTGAACATACATTACCACACACTGAACACACATTACCACACACTGAACAAACATTACCACACACTGAACACACATTACCACACACTGAACAAACATTACCACACACACTGAACAAACATTACCACACACTGAACACACATTACCACACACTGAACACACATTACCACACACACTGAACAAACATTACCACACACTGAACACACATTACCACACACTGAACAAACATTACCACACATACATACTGAACACATTACCACACACTGAACACACTACTGTGTAACCATGTTTTGAAGCTGAGTTCTAATAATGGTGAGGTCTTAGTGAGATCCTGGTTCACCCTGTTCTCTGATTTTAGTAAGTTATTATTCATCCATTTGTATTACAGTAGAAACCCAGACCACCTGCTGCTTCACTTCATTAGCATGCTCCACTGCTGATTTCATCGGTAACTGCATGTTTCCAGAGTAGCTGTAGAAACCGGCCCAACCTCAGAGCTACATCTCCAGGAGAGAACGGGGCCTAGTGTAGAACCCTGTGGCACCAGCGTCACTAGCAGCATTTATTCCAGGAAAAGCTGGAAAAGCTGCTCATTTCACTCCTCGTTTCTCAAAGGTCAGTCTTCAGTCCTCAGTGCTTACATCAGCAGCTACTAACCCATTACTGCAGCAGATATACTTCAATAAGAACATACACAACATAAACACAACACACACACACACACACACTGACCTGAACACAGCTGGAACTATCAGCATGTGTAAATGACTGATTCACTGGCTGGATATGTGAGTGGTGGTTGGGCTGGATTGTCTAAAGTTTGCTGTGTCCAAATGTTTGTGGACACCTCTGCATGCATTCAGGTACTTGAACCCATTGCTATAGGACTCTCTGGAGCAGATCAACATCATGACCTTATTGGCTCCATGCTGCCTAATGCCTGGCGTGGGCTAGAGGGGTATAAAGCCCCCCAGCATTGAGGAGCTGTGGAGCAGTGGAAGAGCTGTGTTCTCTGGAATGATGGTGGAGGAGCTCCATCCAGTACTTTTGAGAAGAGTTGGGGATGATGAGGTGGGGTGATGATCATCATCCAACATCCTGACCTCACTAATGATCTTGTCGCTAAATGCTATCAAATGCAGTGTGCAGTGTGGATGGAAACTGTGGATGGGAACAGTGTAGGAACAGTGTGGATGGGAACAGTGCAGACGGGAACAGTGTGGATGAGAACAGTGTGGATGGGAACAGTGTAGACGGGAACAGTGTGGATGGAAACAGTGTGGGTGGGAACAGTGTGGGTGGGAACAGTGTGGATGAGAACAGTGTGGATGGGAACAGTGTGGATAGGTACAGTATGGGTGGGAACAGTGTGGGTGGGAACAGTGTGGATAGGTACAGTATGGGTGGGAACAGTGTGGGTGGGAACAGTGTGGATGGGAACAGTCTAGAAACAGTGTGGATGGGAACAGTGTAGGAACAGTGTGGGTGGGAACAGTGTAGGAACAGTGTGGGTGGGAATAGTGTGGATGGGAAGAGTCTAGGAACAGTGTGGATGGGAACAGTGTAGGAACAGTGTGGATGGGAACAGTGCAGACGGGAACAGTGTGGATGGGAACAGTGCAGACGGGAACAGTGTGGATGAGAACAGTGCAGACGGGAACAGTGTGGATGAGAACAGTGTGGATGGGAACAGTGTAGACGGGAACAGTGTGGATGGAAACAGTGTGGGTGGGAACAGTGTGGGTGGGAACAGTGTGGATGGGAACAGTGTGGATGGGAACAGTGTGGGTGGGAACAGTGTGGATGGGAACAGTGTGGATAGGTACAGTATGGGTGGGAACAGTGTGGGTGGGAACAGTGTGGATAGGTACAGTATGGGTGGGAACAGTGTGGGTGGGAACAGTGTGGATGGGAACAGTCTAGAAACAGTGTGGATGGGAACAGTGTAGGAACAGTGTGGGTGGGAACAGTGTAGGAACAGTGTGGGTGGGAATAGTGTGGATGGGAAGAGTCTAGGAACAGTGTGGATGGGAACAGTGTAGGAACAGTGTGGGTGGGAACAGTGTAGGAACAGTGTGGGTGGGAACAGTGTGGATGGGAACAGTGTGGGTGGGAACAGTGTGGATGGGAACAGTCTAGAAACAGTGTGGGTGGGAATAGTGTGGATGGGAAGAGTCTAGGAACAGTGTGGATGGGAACAGTGTAGGAACAGTGTGGGTGGGAACAGTGTAGGAACAGTGTGGGTGGGAACAGTGTGGATGGGAACAGTGTGGGTGGGAACAGTGTGGATGGGAACAGTCTAGAAACAGTGTGGATGGGAACAGTGTAGGAACAGTGTGGGTGGGAACAGTGTAGGAACAGTGTGGGTGGGAATAGTGTGGATGGGAACAGTCTAGGAACAGTGTGGATGGGAACAGTGTAGGAACAGTGTGGGTGGGAACAGTGTAGGAACAGTGTGGGTGGGAACAGTGTGGATGGGAACAGTTTAGGAACAGTGTGGGGATTGAAGGTTTTAGGTCTTGGTGATTAGATTAGATGTCCTAATGCAGATTGCTGGTAATGATGGACAGTGTTAGATGACGGGCTCAGATTAGCACACTTGCTTGTCCTGTGAGGTCAGATTTGAGCCACTGGAGCAGATGTGTGTTAAACACCGCACTCAGTGTTAATGTAGGAGAGTTATTGTTGCCCCACTTTCGGCTCCAGCCAGAGGGAAGAGCATGCATGAGTTAGCCTCAAATACACTCCACAAATTAGTAGATGCTAATTTAGCGCTGGGCTAACATGCCTCAAACTGCACCGAATCACAGTGGACCATCACTGACTGAGCTTACTACCCTCTATATTCTCCATATATACACACATACACATTACAAACACAGGAATGAACACTACACTACTTTAATATGAGTTTAATATGATACATACTGAATGTTATCAGTGTCCACTGTGTGCCCAAAAGTATCTGGACACCCTTCTACTGAGTGAATTAAGCTGATTGGGGCATTCACACACAGCTCTATAATCTCCAAAGAAAAGCAATGGCTAAGAGAACGGGGCGTTTTGGAGCAGCCATGAGCACATGACTCTAAGACCACTGTGCCTAATGCCAGGCGTGGCCTAGAGGGGTATAAAGCCCCCCAGCATTGAGGAGCTGTGGAGCAGTGGAAGGACTGTGTTCTCTGGAATGATGGTGGAGGAGCTCCATCCAGTACTTGGATTAGTTGGAGTGTCAGAACTAATTATCCAACATGAACCAGATCAGATCAGAACCTGATCTCACCAAAGCTCTCACTCTCAGGGCTGAATGCAGTCTAATCCTCCTCACAGCAATGTTCAAACAATCTTAGTGTACAGCCTTCCCATAAGAGTAGTGAAAGGGAACACACACTCTTGGTTTCAGGTGATAGCTGGAAGAGCAAGAGTGTCCAAATACTTCAACACAGTAATAGTATAGTGTGTGTGTGTGTGTGTGTGTGTGTGTTTATGATACACGGCCCGCTTCCATGCATCCACACACTTCTAATGTCATGTTTATATGAGCTTCAGCTGAATACATCACTATATACTGCTAGTGTACACTGTTTGTGTGTGTGTGTTTCCCAAAGCTCAGGTGTGTGTGTGTGTGTGTGTGAGACTCTGGGATACAGAACCACTTTAATAAAAACGTCTGTGTGAGTTTATTAACCACAACACTCATAATTCAGCTCTCCTTATCCCTCACACACTATTAATACCTATGGATATGAGCTCTGCTCTGATTGGCTGCTCTGTTGAGCCTCATTCAAAACTGGTCTGGGCTGAATGGGTGGGGCTAAACTGCTGTAGGCTGAATGGGTGGGGCTAAACTGCTGTAGGCTGAATAGGTGGGGCTAAACTGCTGTAGGCTGAATGGGTGGGGCTAAACTGCTGTAGGCTGAATGGGTGGGGCTAAACTGCTGTAGGCTGAATGGGTGGGGCTAAACTGCTGTAGGCTGAATGAGTAACTGGTTGTTGTTTGAGAAACTCTTCACATTTTAGATGCTTTCCACTTTATATAAGAATACACTGATAAACAACAACAACAACAACAACAATAATAATGACATTAGTAATAACATTAGTAATAACATTAGTAATGGAGGGGAGCGTTCGTCACTGGAGCTCTTGAAGCCCTGCAGCAGAAAGATCTGCTACAGTTTATTCTGAATTGTAACCTGAGGCAAAACTGCAGAAGCTGAGTAATCACACACACACACACACACACACACACACACACACTCACCTGTAGTCTAATGCAGGGCGCTGTAGAAGTCTCAGTTACAGCCAGCACAACAGAGCTCCTGCTGTAGTTCAGTCTAAAGCTGCTCCGACTGGGAATTTGAGTGAAACAGGTGGAGAAACTGATGGAGACTTGTGATTGGGTCTGTCTGAGTTCAGTTTATCAGTAAGAGCACCTTCACTCTCCTCCACCTCCTCATCCTCACTACTCACCTGCTTCTCATCTACAGACCCTTAGAGATCAGAGCTGCTCCTCACTCGCCAGCTGTGAGCAGCTTCAGTCCTTTCCTACAGCAGCAGAGCGCCTGAGCCTCCGTCTCTCCGTCAGCAGCAGAACGGGTGTGTGATGGCAATGGTCAAAAGCCGATCCGCACCAAGAGCCCTTCGAGTACGGCTCGGCTCGACCCGCCATCCCTCAAAATCCGCAGAAGCGTCCAGGCTTTTTTCTGTCCTGCACCAAAGTGGTGGAACGAGCTTCCCCTGGGTGTCCGAACGGCCGAGTCGCTCGCTGTCTTCAAACGCAGACTGAAGACCCTCCTCTTCCGAGAGTACTTGGGCGAATAGAGTACTATGGTCACCTTATTGTCGTGTGTTTAGTAATGTCTAAGCTTAGAGGTATCTTTTGAATTATTAGCCTATTCTAACTAGCTGAGGTTTTTCTTGAGTAAATAGCAAAGCACTTTGTAAGTCGGTCTGGAGAAGAGTGTCTGCTAAATGCCGTAAATGTAAATGTCTGTCCTTAGGTTCCAGATATTCAGCCAGGCTAAATAATCAGTCATAAGAAGAGTCGGATCGGATCTACAGTCACGTTCTCCTGGGCCTGCATTTTCAACCCTGGAGCGATGGAGAGCAGCACCTTGTTTCTGGTCACCGTAGCAACCCGACTGTTTTCCAGCAGTTTCAGGCAGTTTCGCTGCAGTTTTCAGACTGATCCAGCAGCTTCACTACCAGGCCAGACTGCAGAGCACTGAGGGGGGGGCGGGTCTGTAGTTCTGAATGACCCAGTACCCCCCCCCCCTTTAGTGTCTGTCCACCTGTCCACACAGAACGGAGATCAGGTGTAGATGTGACTCGTACAGTGATTGGAGTGGAGGGTGGAGGCTGTAGAGCTGTGCTCAGATCAGTGTTTAATTACAGCTGCAGCTCTAATCCTTACAGCCTGTGAAGGTCTCTCACTGCTGTTCCTACTGGACTGTGTGGATGTAAGAGTGGACGTTATTTGAGGTCAGTGAGGTCAGTCAGCTCAGTGAGGAATTTCTAACGGTTTTATGGTGAAAACCCGGCGAAGTGCTAACGATCTGCAGCTAACAGCAGCCGTCAGCACGCCAAAGATGGATTACGCCACACTTTACACCATGCAGAAGGTCAGAGCTTCTCCTCTGTGTGTGTGTGTGTGTGTGTGTGTGTGTGCAGCCTGTTGTCGCAGCAACCTGTGGGTCTCCAGGGCATGTTGCGGTTCTGCAGCAGCGGAACGCAGGGCTGCAGACGAATTAGCTTTAGCAGCTGTTAGCGGGAGGGAAACAGGCTGTAACTGATGTGAAAACGATCGTCATTAATTATCATATCAACCCATAAACACATCAGATCAGACTCAGGAGAACCCCAGAGAGAAGATGCAGATAAATATAATTACCCGGTAAAGGCATAACCCCCCCCATCAGTATGTGATGTCATTTAAACTGTTTATGATATTTTAGTGAGATTTACATTCATAATTGGCCTTTTAGTTTGTTCTGTATAAGGAAGAAACCCGTGTTTTAATCACAGCGTAAAACAGCCAGAAACACATGAGCAGTTAAAGTGACCCCGAATCCAGCTACAGTTACCTCAATAAAACTTCAATAAACATTTAAATGACTGCAAAGTTCATCTGAAACTTCATAACATAAAGAGAAAATAGAGAGTATCACTACAGTACGGTTAGGAAAACGTTCCACATAAAGAAAATAAAAATGTAAGAATGTAAGAAAAGTTCCAGTAAAGATGCAGAAACGAGGTCTATTACCGTCAGTTCAGTGAATATTTGGTACAAGAGAACAGTCTGTTTATATTCAGAACTCAAGTGTGAATATGAACACAGTAAACGTAGTAAAGTCCACTGTGGTGCACCTGATTTTGGTCATGCTGGTGGTCAAGCTTGGTCAGCTGGTAGAGCAGCTAAACTAAACACCAAACTCAAGAGCATCCCCCACTGGTCAGGAGTTTAACTGGTAAACCGCCGTAGCCAGTTTGAGCCGGCCTGCTGGTTTTTATATTAAAAAAAGCAGGAGCTGGATCAAATCCCGGAGGTACGGGTCCACAGCTGTCTTCTTCTGAATCTGAGAGCAGGTCTTTCTAACTTAAAAACTGTCAATCATTTCTTCCCGGCTGCTAATCAGCTGCCTAATTAGCGTGGCGCTAAAAGTCACGGCAGGGTCAGGCTCAGTAAAGCCGTAGTTAATGTGAGCGGAGACTCCGAGCTGAGAGGATTCTCCACCAGATCGATACGGAATCCTCATACAGACGCTCTCCACTCTCCACTAACCCTGAACCCCCCCAGGACCCCCATGCAGCCTTCCACCAGCTCTCAGCCCTCAAAAGTTACCTGTTCACCTGTGGGTCATAACTAGCTGATCTGTAAAGCTACTGATTTAACATTAGCCAGAATACGCTAGCATTTAAAGTTGAGTTCCTAATTCTACCAGCATGTTCTGTAGGCTGTGTCCCAATTCCACACTACACACTAATACTATAAGGTATGGACTATATAGTAATCCTAATGGTGCGGGTTTGGAAGGTTAGTATATTAAATATTAACATACTAACAGAAAGTGATGAATTGTTGCTATGCCAACATACGCCAGTTCTCCAGTTGCCGCTGCATTCGCATCATTGTCCACCGTTTCTTCATATGTTTCCAGCTGACACTTGGACCGCTCTCTCCGAACATACCTAAAACCCAGGATAAAAGTCTGAGGTGTAAAAGTCACGTTAAGAGACGTAAAAATGGTGCGTAAAACAGCAAACAGGGGACGCAGCCTGACACACTGTCTCCCTCTGAGGACAGAAAGGACAGCATTGTGTGACCTCAGGGTTTAAAACACAGATAAAAGAGTTGACTGAGACAATACCATGTAAAACCCTCCACTGGAGGTCCGCCACTCTTTTAGCTAACGGTGGTTTATACAGCGCTCTCCATTCCGGGTGAACTTCATCACCCAGACCTAGAGCAGCCCGCCACGGCGTATCGGGTCTGCCGTCCAGTCGCTTCTTATTAAAAACCTTTATGCAAGCCCCGTACAGACGCTGACCCGAGACTGAACTGAGCTCCAAACTCAGCTCCTCTGCAGGCCAGGAGTGATAGCCACCCTGGGGAAAGGGTCCTCCTCAACAGGGCTGAGCAACCCTGCACCGATGTAGAGAGACGTCCGCCGGTCTGGTCGGGCTAAAAAAACCTCCACGGGCAAGTGAGCAGAGTCCAGTGCTTTTGTGTCCATTAAAAACAAAGCTCTGTCCAGTCCTAAGCCCCCCACAGTCTGTAAAATCCTGCATGCCACCGCTCTCCACACCAAGTCCTTAGGACCACTGAGGAGTCTCTGAATTAACTGGAGACGAGAGAGACAGACAGACACAGACAGAGAGAGAGACTGACAGAGAGAGAGACAGACAGACACAGACAGAGAGAGACAGACAGACACAGACAGACAGACACAGACAGAGAGAGAGACAGACAGACACAGACAGAGAGAGACAGACAGAGAGAGAGACAGACAGACACAGACAGAGAGAGACAGACAGAGAGACAGACAGACACAGACAGAGAGAGAGACTGACAGAGAGAGAGACAGACAGACACACAGACAGAGAGAGACAGACAGACACAGACAGACAGACACAGACAGAGAGAGAGACAGACAGACAGACACAGACAGAGAGAGACTGACAGAGAGAGAGACAGACAGACACACAGACAGAGAGAGACAGACAGACACAGACAGACAGACACAGACAGAGAGAGAGACAGACAGACACAGACAGAGAGAGACAGACAGAGAGACAGACAGACACAGACAGAGAGAGACAGACAGAGAGAGAAACAGACAGACAATCACAGACAGAGAGAGACAGACAGAGAGAGAGACAGACAGACAGACACAGACAGAGAGAGAGACTGACAGAGAGAGAGACAGACAGACAGACAGAGACAGACAGAGAGAGAGAGACAGACAGACAGACACAGACAGAGAGAGACAGACAGAGAGACAGACAGACACAGACAGAGAGAGACAGACAGAGAGAGAGACAGACAGACACAGACAGAGAGAGAGACAGACAGACACAGACAGAGAGAGACAGACAGACACAGACAGAGAGAGACAGACAGAGAGACAGACAGACAGACAGAGAGAGACAGACAGAGAGAGAAACAGACAGACAATCACAGACAGAGAGAGACAGACAGAGAGAGAGACAGACAGACAGAAAGACACAGACAGAGAGAGAGACTGACAGAGAGAGAGAGACAGACAGAGAGAGAGAGACAGACAGACAGACACAGACAGAGAGAGAGACAGACAGACACAGACAGAGAGAGACAGACAGAGAGAGAGACAGACAGACACAGACAGAGAGAGAGACAGACAGACAGACACAGACAGAGAGAGAGAGAGACAGACAGACAGACAGAGAGACAGACAGACAGAGAGAGAGAGACAGACAGACAGACACAGACAGAGAGAGAGAGAGACAGACAGACACAGACAGAGAGAGAGACTGACAGACAGACAGACAGACAGAGAGAGAGAGAGACAGACAGATATAGACAGAGAGAGAGAGACGGCTAGGAGCATGACTGTGCACTAATGATTCTGGTTAGAGCTCAGATAAAAGGGCTCTGGGACGCTGAGGTACCGAGCGCCGCACCTTTGAAGTGCACTTAGCCACTGTTAGCCGCGGGAATGTTAGCACGAGTTAGCGACATGCGCTAATAAAGCTGTTTCTCCATTCTTTCAAGTCATAAACACATATTTTCTCTCCTTTCTGTGGGGAAATAAATATGTTACGTGGCGATAAGCTAATAAGCGTGACTGCTGGAGCGCCAGATATTTATCAGAGCAGCTCAACAGGAAGCAGCCGGCGGCCGCGGCTCGGTCCGGATTCTGCTGAAGCTTTATTTGTGTTCGGACTGCAGGCCAGGCTACAGGGGAGGCTAAATCTAGAGCTAGCTGCAAAGCTGACTTTATTAGCAGAGCTAGTGCTACAGGGCTTTTCTGTTTATTACTCAGCACCCCCCCCCCCCGCCCCGCCCCCCTCGAACCCCTCGCACCCCTCAGAGAGGAAAATGAATGGAAACTCTTTCTTTCACTAGATGTTGAGGTAGAGAGATAAAAGACAGGAAGGTTAGAGAAACTCTATTCTGTTTAATCGAAATGCAGCAAACTGTACGAGCGCTTGAAGGGTGCACTTAAAATGCATGTGTACTTAAATTGTGCACTTGAGGTGTGCACATAGTGTGCTCCCTCAGGAGTGCGTATGGTGTGTATGTGCTGCCCGAGTGTTTGGGGATCGTTCTGCTAACACTGAGTCTGAGGACATGAATTATTAACGAGCTCCGCATAATTTATGAAGCCCAAAGACAAATATAGTCAATTACAGTGAAGCTGAGAGCGGAGCGGAGCGCCGAGTGAAGACGGAGAAAGGATATTATGGGATATTAGCGTCACTCACTCAGAGAGAGCGCTCTGATTGGAGGAGATTCAGAGGACTGGATCAGGTGGGCATGTCCACACACACACACACAGTGATTTACAACCAATCAGGGTTCCTTAAAGGGACAAAATATTCAGAAAAAAACAGTTCTGAAATAATGACTACAGTTTAGCTCCACCCATTTAACCTACAGCAGTTTAGCTCCACCCATTTAACCTACAGCAGTTTAGCTCCACCCATTTAACCTACAGCAGTTTAGCTCCACCCATTTAACCTACAGCAGTTTGCTGTTCTAGGTGCTAAACTGGGGGGTAGATCTCGGAAGTCGGAGCTGAAGTGGAGAGAAGACCTCAAAGCTGCTCTGGAAGCACAATCAAACTTACTCTCTCTACAGGGCGTGCAAGGTTTCCCTACCCTTTGCTTTCTCTCTCTCTCTACAGTTTGTGTGAAAGCTCATGAATATGCAGATGAGGGCGAGTCGTTACAGATATTCAGGCTTTACATCTTCAGACTTCATTAAATATTAAAGAGCTGAAGAACTCTGGAAAAACAGAACACTCTCACTCCACATCACTCCGTCACTCTTCCTCCAGCACACCATCACACCATCACTCCATCGCTCCATAGCTCCTCCATCATCAGTCCTCCATCCTCCATCATCAGTCCTCCATCCTCCATCATCAGTCCTCCATCATCAGCGCTGAGTGATTCTTCTGTTTTTACTGAAACAGCGGGAACTTCACGGCTCGGAACCATTCAGGATTCTTTGTATTTAAAAGTGTTTATAAACTCCCAGTCATCTGAACGAGTGTTCTGTTCAGCCCTGGTTCAGACCGGACGGGGCTAGTGATGTTAGCGGTGCTAATCTCCTCCTCAGCGTCTAAGTTCTCAAAGACACAGAGGTTGACCAGCTGACCAGTTCGGCAGTAGGTCTGCTGAACCTCCTGTGATAGTTTCTGCTGAAGCAGCACAGAGGAGCTCCATCCAGCCCAGAGCTTCTGAACGTGAGCCTCTAATTGCACTCCTCTCAGTAAAGGTCACTGATCAAGGTGCATTGATCTGAAGATGTGGAGAAACTTGTTCACATTAGCTGTGTGTGTGTGTGTGTGTGTGTGTGTGTGTGTGTGTGTGTGTGACCTTTACAGCACTCCTAATAAAACCCAGAGTGCGGTTTAGCTGCCAGGCTTTAGATGAGTAATGAGCTGTTTGACAAACTGAACATGTGGAGAGACACAGAAACACTGAGCAACTCTCCCTGTGATCACCCCCAGCTCATCACTCCCTCACAGCTCACTCCCTAACCTCTCACTCCCTCACAGCTCACTCCCTCACCCCTCACTCCTTAACCTCTCACTCCCTCACAGCTCACTCCCTAACCTCTCACTCCCTCACAGCTCACTCCCTCACCCATCACAGCTCACTCCTTAACCTCTCACTCCCTCACAGCTCACTCCCTAACCTCTCACTCCCTCACAGCTCACTCCCTAACCTCTCACTCCCTCACAGCTCACTCCCTCACCCATCACAGCTTACTCCTTAACCTCTCACTCCCTCACAGCTCACTCCCTCACAGCTCACTCCCTCACAGCTCACTCACTCACCCCTCACAGCTCACTCCCTAACCTCTCACTCCCTCACAGCTCACTCCCTCACCCATCACAGCTCACTCCTTAACCTCTCACTCCCTCACAGCTCACTCCCTAACCTCTCACTCCCTCACAGCTCACTCCCTCACAGCTCACTCCCTAACCTCTCACTCCCTCACAGCTCACTCCCTCACCCATCACAGCTTACTCCTTAACCTCTCACTCCCTCACAGCTCACTCCCTCACCCATCACAGCTTACTCCTTAACCTCTCACTCCCTCACAGCTCACTCCCTCACAGCTCACTCCCTCACAGCTCACTCACTCACCCCTCACAGCTCACTCCCTAACCTCTCACTCCCTCACAGCTCACTCCCTCACCATTCACAGCACACTCCCTAACCTCTCACTCCCTCACAGCTCACTCCCTCACCCCTCACAGCTCACTCCCTCACCCCTCACTCCCTAACCTCTCACTCCTTCACCCCTCACAGCTCACTCCCTCACCTCTCATTCACTCACAGGGTAAGCTGTGACTCATTAGGGTAAATCAGTCGGTCTTTATCAGATTAATTTAATGAAAACGTGTTATTTGGAATCCAGGTGATTGACAGGTTGGTTAGCGTCCTGCAGTGTGTCGGTGCAGCGAGCGGAGAGTGATGTTCCCGCCGTGTTCACTGGACCTGTACAGCAGCCGTGGGAGCAACCAGCAGATAGGACTATCCATCAGCATCTAGAACACAGAGGTTCTGTTCCAGCGGTCACCACATCTGCCCTCATCCTGTATCTCTGACCTGCCTTTACCCAGAGTGCCACACATCACACACAGTGCTTCACACTCACACACCTCCCTATCAGACCAGATCAGACCAGATCAGGCTCACTTCATCAGACCCAGCTCAAACCTGAACCTCCAACACTGCATGTCCAAAACTATCCAGACACCTGCTTCTCCAGCATTTCTCCTGATTTCAAGGGTATTAGCCTGGAGTTTGTCCCCTTTTACTGCAGTGACAGTCTCTGCTCTTCTGGGAGGGATTTACACTAGATGTTGGAACATTGCTGTGAGGAGGAGTTGATTGCATTGAGCCCCAGAGTGCCCTAGCAAAGTTGTAATTCACTTGTGCTGACCTGGTTTGGGACTCAACTTGAGACTTGACATAGTCTTGACATGCAGGGTGTTGTGGGTACAGTGATGCCACCCCCCCCCCCCCCCCCCCTCACCCAACTGAGCTCATCTCTAATGCTCGGTTATGCAGAGAATTCTGAAATATCAGTGGTCTTTCCCCTGAACACAAACACGTGCAGAGTGTGTAGCAGGGTGTGGTGTTGTGAAGTGATCACTCTTCTGCAGAACTCTGAAGACACATCACACATTCCTATCACTGTCCACTCCGTCCACTCCCACCTCAGATATGCACCGTGACCCTGAGCTCAGATCTCAGACACCACAGTTCCATCTGAAGGTCTGAAGGGTGGGAGTTCGCTGTCCACATATATTATGAATGAAAGCAGATGTTCCAGCTGTTTCAGAGCAGTGCTGCCACATGAAAAACACGTAGGACAGAAAGTAGAACAGCAGGAAGTCTTTCTGAGGAAACGCTGAATAATAAAGGAAAGAACAAAATAATAGTCATGAATAGAATCTCTGAGGCGCCAGGTCAGCACCACCCAGCACTTCCACCCAACAGCCTGAACATATGGCTGGATATAGCAGTAATGTATGTGCTGGATGCACCATTTAAGGTGCACAGAAAACAAAAAGCTGGTGAGTGAGAAGTGCCGTTTGTTTTTGACTTGGTTCTAGACTCGGTTCTTCTCTGTGTTCGGAACCATCTGGTGTAAAATGCTGCAGCTCCAGAGTGAGAGGAAAGATCTCTATTAAAGCAGCTCAGCTTAAAGGACCTGAACCAACACCATCAACTGATCACTGATCAACTGGAGCATTATCAGCTCTACCATGCGGTTCTGTGATCTAGGGAAGAAATACATCAGTAAATAAAGTGAGTGTGTGGGAAGTCTCCACTCTTCACTAAATTACCACATAATGTAAGACAGAATGTAGCGTTATCATTTTAATTATATTTTAATTACACTCTGTCATGTGGAAACGCATAAAGATGGAGATCAGTCTTCTACTGAACTTTCCACTGAGATCAGATCAGGTTTGAAACGAAGCTGGAGTTTATTCAGTGGAAATGTCTGTAATTAACGCTTCAGTTGATCAGGAATATGTAAATCGTAATTAACTGCCTGAGATCTGTCCTCCGTTTACATAATTAACCCGTTTAACTTATCTTCCAAATTTATTTAAACTCAGGATGTTCAGGGTCCAGTCTAAACTTTTGAGGGTTTGTTCTTTTTGGTAAACAAAACACAGGTGGACACAACGATGAGTCTTCATCAGATTCAGAGGATGGAGAGAAACTCCAGGAATTTGTTTTGGTGGATTTTTACTTAATGAACCTGGATTTTCCACCTTTTCCTCTTCTAGAGAAACTCTGTCAGAAAAGAGAAACCTGGAGCGGAACTTTTTATCCCTGCCTCCCTCAGCTCTTTGTAGCATTTACATTTACATTTACATTTACATTATGACTCTGAACTGCCCCCTAGAGGATGTACAGCTTAACATCCATGCCCACAAGGATGTGTAGAAGTATGTGGGCAGTGACGGTTACGTTGTTTGACAGACGTATCGATTTCTGTGCGTAAAGAGAGCATAAACGAGCCTTTAGTGAAGGAGGTTTACGAAGATTCAGGTTATGAGAAGAGTTTGGAGAGCGGAGTGAGCGGCTGTGGGAAGGGAAGGATCTGATGCCAACGCTCTGGAATGTCTTCATTAGCTCGGCACATGCCAGTCGGCCAGTTAGTTGACAAATACAGGACGCATTCAGACTAACACAATATGTACAGCCAGAGGTGACGGGGGGATTTCCACACACACACACACACACAGAGTGGGGATGACAGCTGAGTGGTGCTGAATTCTTCTGCAGTATGAATATTATACTTCCTGTCTCACAGCAAAGTAGAATTATTCATTACAAATCTGCTCCGCTGTCTGTACCATTATTTATGTGTCTGCATTAAATATGAATGGGTGAGTGTGTGTGTGTGTGTGTGTGTGTGTGTGTGTGTGAGGTGTAAAAGGTGCAACGGCTCTAAGAGTTCAGTCTCCAGAGCCCCGGAGCACATTCTCTCTTTCATTTTGGAATTCTCTCATAACGTTCCCTCTTGTGGCGCTCGCAGTTCGGAGGCGACTGGAGGGAAATCCGTCAGTTCCAGAAACGACGAAACCGACTCTGAAGAAACACGAAAGGAAGAATAAAGTGAATGTCCAATCATTGCCACGAGCTCCAGCAGCCTGGAACAGAACCTGCAAAACATTCCCAAAACTTTCCTGACCAAAAAAACATCCAACAGAGACGACCTACTGACCTACAGCACGGAGACCGCCTGCAATATCATAATGACCTGCAGACCAGTGATGGCGGTTTACGGGGACAGTTTGTGGACAGTGTAGAAGCGTTTGCTGAAGGTCGTAAAGGAAGAACCTGCAGCTTCGGCCGAGCGTTTAAAAGTTACCTTCTCTCAGTAATCCAGCGTCAGTCTCTGAGGGAAAACGAGGAGGAACATCAGTTTCTAAAACAGCGTGACATCACTGCACCAATTTCACCCTGATTCTCCTTTCAGTGTGACGCCTCGCTGTGAGAGCACACACTCCTCAGACCTGCTGAAGCTCACGCTGCTTTTCTCTCGTTCTCCTTCTGTTTCTACCTCTCTTCTTTTCCCGCCTTTGAGTGATTTGGTGGCGACTGTCTGCTCTGAATCAGAGAGCTTGGAGTTCAGGTTCTGGCTGTTGGGTTCTGGCTGTGCTGATTACCTCTAACAGAAACACCGGGTTTTCAAAACTCAACACTCAGCCTGTACTGAGGAGCAGCCCGGACTCACTCGGTTCCATTTAGAACCGTCAAACTGTATTAAACAGTATCAACCAATCACAGCAGTCAGTCAGTGTGAAGACCCCAGCCACACCGGCTCTTTGTGAACAAGGTTCGACACCCCTGGTCTAGAGCGTCTCCATAGTGTAGGTTTCTTCATTAATTAATGAGAGCTGGTGAAGAAGAACCCTAGTTACGACCTGTTCTGTTATTTAGTGTGTATCCGATCCGGTTCTAGATCAGTACATTAATCTGCGGCAGGTGGAGAACTCCTCCAGCAGATCTTCATCAGCTGCGGTTAAACTGAGACTCTTCAGACAGAGGGAGCGCTGCAGTACTCTTCATTCTCTATTAGTAAATTCGCCGGGATTCTCCTCGCCCTCCACACAGACCCGTCCGGCAGTCCTGTCCGTCCACCTGTAGTCTGGAAATGTGCTTATGACTATATGAATGTTTGTTTAGCTGCTCTATTACATTCTATCTGTATTTATTAATGAATTTATTAATGAATCACTCAGGAAAAGGAGGGGAGGAGTTCTCAGTCTGCAGATCTGTGACCTCCACTCTGCTGGATGGGTCACTGAGCACAGTGAATTATCTCTTTAGCCTTCACCCTGTGAATATGCAGAAGGTCTTTAGGCCTTTAACTCTCTCTCTCTCACACACACACACACACACACACACATACACACACTGAAAACACACTGGCTGAGGTCCAGCTATTCACTGTGAGTGAAAGCCTCTGGAGGCTGTCCAGCCTGGCCTTTAATACACCAGAGAACAGGTCAGGAATCCTCCCATGCTCACCTCCTCCTAATCCGCCTCTGTCGCTTCGCCTGTATTTAACATATTAAACAGGTCAACATGCCGCCGCCGACCTCCGGCTCGGTGTGTGCTGCCCTCAGATCAGGAGATCAACACTTTAATGGAGCTCTCAGCACTAAGATCAGCTCTCCAGGCTTTATCTTCCACAGCAGCTTCAGCACAGCTGATCCACAGTCAGCTTTAAAGACCAGCAGCTCGTAATCCCAGTATTAAACCCTGTACGCTTCAGTGTGTCTCCCCCACAGCCGGCACGATGCTGAGGCCCCTCTGGATTACAGGAGCACTCATTTCCAACCTCCTCTTTATCTGCCGCATCTGCAGAGAGTCTGGTTATTTCTGTTACAGGGATTGGTTCTGCGGTAACCAATCACAGCTGAGTAAAATATTAATAAAACCTTCCAGAGATTCAGAAGTTATCTTAAAGTGTTGAGAGAGTCGCGAAGGTGGGACCTGTTCTCCTGTAAAGAGTTTCAGATCGGAGGGGAAGTGTGAGGGTGATAATTGATGACTTTCTGCATCACGGCATCGCTGGATTTAACCTGCTCTGCGGAGAATCTGCAGGATCCAGTTATTTCTGTTCTGTTCTGCTTAATGAAGACGTTCAGGAGGACAGCACGAGGCCTGTCCAACCTTTACTGGAGAGACCACTTCTGAAATGAAGGGAAATGAAGGAGGATCTCCACAGTGTGAAATACTGGCATGAGCTCCTACTCACTAACTGCTTTTAGCTTCAACTCCGTGGCTTAGCTTTAGCTCGGTAGTTTATCAGGGGAGCTTTTACTGAAAGTAGGGCGATCATATATTGGATTTAAAGTCAAACAAATTTGTTTATTTGGATCTGGTTTATTTACATATTTGTTTGCAAATGTATTACTGGTATTTCTTTTACCAGTAGTGATGGTGAGAAGGCGGAGCTTTAGCAGTTTGACCTATGGTCAATGTAGATGCAGGTACATGTTGACCAATACAGGCAGTGAGAAGGCGGGGCTTAAACAGATGTGTTTAAAGCTGTAGAAACCTACAGCAGCTGTTCTTCAGTAGGTTAGCTTCCACTGGAACTGAGCAGCAGCAGAATGAGGAATTCCAGAGAGAGTGTTCCTGACACAGACCTCACCTGCGTCTGAAAGCCCACCTGCGTCTGAAAGATCACCTGCGTCTGAAAGATCACCTGCGTCTGAAAGATCACCTGCCTCTGAAAGATCACCTGCGTCTGAAAGCTCACCTGCGTCTGAAAGATCACCTGCGTCTGAAAGATCACCTGCCTCTGAAAGATCACCTGCGTCTGAAAGCTCACCTGCGTCTGAAAGCTCACCTGCCTCTGAAAGCCCACCTGCCTCTGAAAGATCATCTGCGTCTGAAAGCTCACCTGCGTCTGAAAGCCCACCTCCGTCTGAAAGCTCACCTCCGTCTGAAAGCCCACCTGCGTCTGAAAGCTCACCTGCGTCTGAAAGCTCACCTGCGTCTAAAAAAGATCACCTGCGTCTGAAAGATCACCTGCGTCTGAAAGCTCACCTGCGTCTGAAAGCTCACCTGCGTCTAAAAAAGATCACCTGCGTCTGAAAGATCACCTGCGTCTGAAAGATCACCTGCCTCTGAAAGCTCACCTGCGTCTGAAAGCTCACCTGCGTCTGAAAGATCACCTGCGTCTGAAAGCTCGCCTGCCTCTGAAAGCTCGCCTGCGTCTGAAAGATCGCCTGCCTCTGAAAGATCACCTGCGTCTGAAAGCTCACCTGCCTCTGAAAGATCGCCTGCCTCTGAAAGATCGCCTGCGTCTGAAAGCTCGCCTGCGTCTGAAAGATCACCTGCCTCTGAAAGATCACCTGCGTCTGAAAGCTCACCTGCCTCTGAAAGATCACCTGCGTCTGAAAGATCACCTGCGTCTGAAAGATCACCTGCCTCTGAAAGCTCACCTGCGTCTGAAAGCTCACCTGTGTCTGAAAGATCACCTGCCTCTGAAAGATCACCTGCCTCTGAAAGCTCACCTGCGTCTGAAAGCTCACCTGTGTCTGAAAGATCACCTGCCTCTGAAAGATCACCTGCCTCTGAAAGCTCACCTGGAACTTTTGTTCTTTTACATGAACTGCTCTCACACGCTGAGACGGGTTCTCACAGCTTTAACGATATCCATCACTGTGGAACCGCGGATGGCACTGACAGGTTTATTAATGGCTATATTAGCAGGTTTATTAGCAGGTTTTATTAGCAGGTTTATTTAGTGTGTGTGATCGGGGGGTGGGGGGTGTGAATGTGGACAGGCTGTAGAGAGTAAACAGCCGCTCTCGCGCCTGTTGGAGGAAACAGAGCCAACATAAAGACGCAGCAGCGCCTGTAAAGAAGCTCATCACTATTCAGGACCACTCACACCTTTTCACACATAAACACTCCCCAAAAACACACACACAAACACACACACACATATTTACAGAGTGGAGGACACTCTATAGAAAGGACACTTCAGAGGACATTTAGTCCAACTGAAGGGAGATGAGGTCACCGCACAGAGGACAAGCACCTCCTACACCTTCTTTTCTTTTACTGCCGGACACACACTCGGACTCCCAGAGCGGTCAGAAACATCCTGATGTGATTAATGTCCTCTCTTTCCCTCGCTCTCTCTCTCTTACACACACACTGAGTAGAAACCAGGGCCTCCCAGGTGGCGCAGGCGTCTAAGCGTTGGCTCTGTCATCAGGAGGTCGGAGGCTGGATCCCAGGTGATGCCACAGCCATCCGTCAGTGGTCAGGAGTCCCAAGGTGCAAACCTGTCCTCTCTCTCTCTTTGGGTAGTTAGGACGGTCATCCCTCCCCATCACTCAGTGTGGCCAGTGCTAGCCAGGGTTAGCCTTCTGAGCTGAAACGCAGCTGATGACAGACTGACGGCTACTTTCACTTTCAGCTGATGGTTCCTTCTTCTCAGATGTTCACCACAGGTTCCTCAGCTCTTTCCAGACAAGAATCAATTAACTGATTCCAATGAACCATTCCCAGTTAACCATTCCAAATAAATCATTCCCAATAAACCATTCCCAATTAGTGCTACAGCTGAGTCTCCAGCAGCAGACTGGAATTGAACCCCTCACTCTAAATCCACTGGCTAATGACTAATGACTCTTTCCAGCTTTAAGGGAATCTGAAGATGTGAGGTGGACTTTGTCCATCTTAAGGTTCACTTAAAGTTGGAAAAGATACTTACTTTAGTCTTTTAGCCTTAAGCCAGTGCACTCACTCTTTCCACACACACACACACACACACACACACACACTCCATATAGGCTTCCTGACCACAAAAAGCTGGAGATCAATGCTAGCTAATTAAAGGCAACTGCTTTATTTATAAGAGGAGTGAGGAGCCATTCATCTCCCAGCGTGAGGTCTGCTGAAGTTAGCTATTCTCTTTTCCTCACTGTTCTCGCGCCTCTCGCGCTAACAGCCCTGAATAAAACATGCTCTCGCAGACACACATGAGCAATGGTGTAACTCCATCATCGGCACGCTGCATCAGACCACCTGTCAAACACACTCCGTTAGATCTACACACTGTACACACACTGTACACACACTCCACACCACTGTACACACACTCCACACCACTGTACACAAACTGTACACACACTCCACACCACTGTACACAAACTGTACACACACTGTACACACACTCCACACCACTGTACACACTGTGCACACACTGTCCACACTGTACACACACACTGTACACACACTGTCCACACTGTACACACACACTGTGCACACACTGTCCACACTGTACACACACACTGTACACACACTGTCCACACTGTACACACACTCTGACTGTGAGGAATGCTGCTGGACAGTCCAGCTGCTGATAGGATCGTCCCTAATGCTCCAGGTGGAACCTGTACATTGAGACTGAACTCATCCAAACTCAGTACAGAGTGAACCACAGGCAGTGTCCTTCAACTCTGGAACATGGACCCCAGAAGTCCAGTTAAGAAGAGAAAACGAGCTCTTATTAAGTCCATTAGTTTGTGAGACAGTTGCCCTCTCAGGGTTTCGTCTGCGGAGAGAACCGATGATCCTGTCTTTTCAAATGTTCCCCTTATGAACCACACAAACAGCTACAGTACACAGCAGGCCATTCCAGGAGCTCTCAGAACCTAAAGAGGCGTTCCAGATCTATCGCAGAGGAGAACAGCACTGTTCCTACAGCGAAATCACACCGTTCCCTCAGGAGAACCCCACGAGTTTCTGGAGGACAATGCTGCAGTTTTTACAGCGCCACCAGTGTGACACTGCTCTGGGTTTTGGTTCTGTGGAAGCATGAGCTGTTCTTGTCTCCGGCTCGGTTCTGGAGGCTCTGCAGGATGATCTGAGCTCGGCCTATTCATGCTTCATTAGCACACGGCGTCTGCGGCTCATTAGCCAGAAGGCATATGGAAAGCCATAAGTACAGCAGGAGGAAATGTGCACTCGAGCTTTTCCTGATCAATGCATGCTAATGCTAACCTGAGCAGCATTTACAAAGTAGATTAATGATCCTCGCTTCATTTCAGGACTAAAAAGCTGTTCGGCTAATTCAGGTAAAACCATTCAGGAACCGAGTGAACGCTGCCGCAGACCTTCTACTCCGCAGCCATTAGCATTAGCATTATTCTCCTAGCATTATCATGCAAACCTGCACGCTTAGAGAGAGTGTCAATCACCATTTGTTTCTGCCCTGTGGTTCTGCATTTTCCCTGGACCTTCCTCGGAACATGATTTAGTGGGGTGGAACAGCTGAAATAAGAGCCATTATCATTTATCTTCATCACCTGGAGAGGCAGCCGGCCAATTTCACAGAGGCTCTCAGGAGCCGAGCGTTAGTTAAACAAGCACAATAGACGCACTTCATCTACTGTCTGTTCATCAGCAGCCCGGGACCCTCTCTGAAAGTCACTCACTGCTCAGCCCTCGCCTCCTGCACCTCCTGCACCTCCTGCACTTTCTCCTCCACCACTTCTTCTGCACCTCCTTTAAGCACTGTGCCGAGCCTCGCTCTGCTGTAGCACTGCGTTATTACTGCTGTTGTTTCATTATTGCTGTTATTACTGCATCGCCTCGTCTTCAGCGGGGTCCTGGGAGACGTGCAGCAAAATAAAAAATACAATAAAATAAACAACTAAAACCAAATTAGTCAAGAATAAAGTTTGCAGTGGTCGAGTCTGTTTTCTCACACTGGCTGACAGGACTGCCATTCCTGATTTCTATTATGGAGAAGTAAGAGGACATACGAAATCTTCAGAATTCTGCAGTCTTCAGACAACAGGTGATAAAAGGTTCAGATACTGTCTGGAAAAAAGCCTCTCCAATCTCCAAACCTTCAGTGACCTTCAATAAAAATATTTTATTCCGGGATGGCCTACTGACCTTCATCTGAGGTTTCATCTCTGACATGAAGACCGTCTGAGAAGATCCTGGGCATTTTAGTCCAACTCCATCCTAATCACTCCTGATTCCTGACGTTCTCTGCGGTGTTACTCTTGGTTCTCTACTCAGCTGCGTTCTGAGTGAAAGTGTACGATGCTGTATGACCTCGGCTCTGAAGGTGCTCTGTTTGGATCCTACCTCTGGCTTTTTACCTCCTGGTTCACTCAGGAACAGTAAAGGAGCTGCTCATTTCTCGACAGGCTCCCCTCACGTCCCCCTCGGCTGTGATTCAGTCTCTGACAGATGTTGTTTAACAATTTTATCCTTGAGATTTAAACCCAGTTGACTCAGAGATCAGTCTTTATCATCCTCTAACAGTGAAGATGTTTCTGTAATGTGAGGATCACCTTCAGCCTTCATTAAACCCCGATTCACATCACACGTAAGCTCCTCCCGGGATAGCTTTTAATTAACACCGGCCTTCAGAACGCACCTCCTCCGCCTCCTCTTATTGGGTTTCCTGCTGGAGATCGAGGGGGAGCGTTCCCAGGTATGACACACCAACACAGCCAGGCTCTTCAGTAGAGAGGAAACATTCAGGTACAGAAAGTAAAAATCCACCCCAGCATTTTGTTCCAGCTCTGCTGCAGCTTAGCTTCCCAGGCAGGTGGAAGAAAATGCTGGGGTGGATTTTTACTTTCTGGGCCGGAATTTCTCACGGTTACTCCTCACACCCTGAAGCTGAAGCTCCACCTGCAGGAAGGAAACACTGATTGGTTTAGAGAGGAAGAGCAGCACGTTCCAGAACGTCCAGAACATCCACTGATAGAAGATCAGTACATAGACGTGATCTCTGAATTTTTAGTAAAAGGAAGGAGCTCAGTGTTTAACTCTCCGTCATCCTTCAGAACATCAGAATGTGGGCAGCAGTGTTCTCCACAGTCAGTGTCTACACTTCCGAGTTAACAGCAGTAAAAGCACTTCAGTGGCAGAAATCTGGATCAGAATGTTGTACAGGATGGTCCATAGTGCAGGGCTTTGATGGTGAAAGCGTTCTTTATTGAAAAGGTTCTAATCATGTTGTAAAAGACACCGTTCTGCAGATTCTGATCTCTTTTACTCTGATCATTTAATCTGGATTATTTATAGTCATAAACTGTTTAGTCTGACTGTATAACACCCCCTACTGGACACACCCAAACAGTCTGGCATTATGAGACCTTAGTCAGACTGTGAGAATTGAACCCCAGTGTTTACACTCTCAGATAAATATTTATTTAATAATATATTAGACTGTTTAAACCAGTAACAGAGTGGACATTTTCCACCATTCTGACCGTCACTCTGACCGTCACTCTGACCTGTTCTGGTTCCGGCTCGTCTACAAGCGCAGCGTTATTGATTTTCATCACATGATCACTTATTAAAACCTGATCAGGAGAGTCGCTCAACATCACAGTATCAGACCTGACCAGTAATTCATACACTAATGATTACTCCTCCACACCAGAGGAAGTGACATCACTGGGTCATGGGTTGTTTCATTTGAAATTGTTTGCAGATTTTATGCAGTTTGATATCAGATGTAACGGAGTTGAGCTGAACACACTAATATTTGAATTACTGTTAATGACTGTTTTCCTTTTTAGGAGACAGATCTTCTATCTGAGATACTTTAGTCCAGAACCCTAAATATCAGAACCAGGAGGAGAGGACTGCTATTCAAAACTGAACACAAAATGTAGCCCAAATTCAACAGTGACCCTCACACACACACACACACACACACATTGTTGCTGAGGTGCCTCAAACCTCTTCTGTGTATAAGAGACACTCCTCAGTGATCTGCATTAAAAGGATTTTTGTGCTTTATCTTGCTGTGTGAGTGTGTGTGTGTGTGAGAGAGTGTGTGTGTTAGTGTGTCTGTGTGTGTGTGTGAGAGAGTGTGTGTGTGTGTGTGTGTGAAAGAGAGAGAGAGAGAGTGTGTGTGTGTGTGTGTGTGTGTGTGTGTGAAAGAGAGAGAGGGAGAGAGAGTGTGTGTGTGTGTGTGTGTGTGAATGTATTCCACTGCTGTTTCTGAGTTTTTAATTCCAGCATTTGGCTGCTGAAACCTCCCAGCATGCAGAGCATCAGCCAGGCCATATCTGCTGCTCCGGTGTGTGTGTGTGTGTGTGTGTGTGTGTGTGTGTGTGTGTGTGTGTGTGTGTTTGTGTGTGTGTGTGTTTGTGTGTGTCAGATCTGCACCATCTGTAAGGTGCCATTGCAGCAGCAAAAATCCACAGAGCGTCATTAACCTCACACACACACACACACTGAAGAGAGGATGTGAGGCAGTACGCTGCTGTCTGATGCTGATTATAGAATCATATTCACTTATTTAATATATATAACAGTGGCAATCTGAGGGGTCCAAGCACTGCTGGGCTGAAGGGAGCCTGGTGATCTGATCTTAGACGCAGAGAGGATGAGTGATGGGATGATGTTAGTAATATGAGGGTTATTGATGAGGGATCTGATCTGTTGATCCGTGCATAGTGAGCAGTCAGTCCCGAATACATCAGTCCCAGTATCACAGCTCTCACACAGAGGAATTCCATATGAACCATATGATCGATTGTGTGATTTTGAACTTCTATAGTAAGACAGCAGAACCTCGGCTCATTCGTTTATCACTTCCCCTAACTTTCCTCGGACACGGTCACTCAAGCAGTGAAGAACAGCGTTCTGGAGACACCTGCAGACAACCAGCCGTTCTCTCCCAGCCATAGAACCAATCAGTACTCTGCTGGCTCAGTGGTCAGAGCTCCGGGCTACTGATGAGAGGGTTGTGAGTTCGAGTCTCGGGCTCAACAAGCTGCCACTGTTGGGTCTCTGCTCCCTGAGCACTGGAGTTGGCTGCCTACAGCTGAACAAAATGAACTGATGAACAAAATGCGACTAATCTCTGCTGCAGAAGCACACTTCTTCTGACCGCTGTAAGTCTGACCTTTCTGTCGTGCAGTGGTCACACTTACCTTCTGCACCTATTTTCTGCTTCTCTTAGAAATGGGTCGTGTGTGTTCTACATGTTTTATGGAAAGCTTGGAGCCTCCCCTTAAACATTAATTACAGACTAAAGGTTAATTAGCTAACACGCTAACTTTAACTCTGAACACACCTCAGAATAGGCCTGCGGTTCAGCACCATGATCTTTCACCATAGTGTTTCAAACTTTACCTCAAACTGAAGCGTTTGATCTGAATTTAGAGCTTTTAAGATGTTCAAAAAAGCTCTGGATGCCCTTCTAATGAATGAGTTGAGCTGCCTTAAGATGGCTGAAGCAGGCGTGTAATAAAATTCTATTTCTGTTCTAATTCTCTTATTTTGTTTAAAATAAAGGTTATTATCACTCTGCCCAACACCTGGTCACTAAAGGATACTGTATTACTGTGGAACTGAGGTTCTAGACCTTTACTGTCTTATAAATTCCCACAACTCTCATCCCCACCATCCAGTATATCGTTACTGATCTGACATATTTATTTAGCTCTCCTCTTATTTTCTAGAATCCCATCCTACTAGACAAGATTTAGATCCCTGTAGAGAAGAAGTACTGCCAATAGAATAGGACTGTCTGGAGCAGATCAACATCATGACCCTATTGGCTCCATGCTGCCTAATGCCAGGCGTGGACTAGAGGGGTATAAAGCCCCCCAGCATTGAGGAGCTGTGGAGCAGTGGAGGAGCTGTGGAATGATGGTGGCGCTCAATGTGGCTGAGTGCAATCAAATCCTCACAGCACTGCTCCTCCAGAATCTAGTAGAAAGTCTTCTTCTCTGGACAGTAGAGACAGTTACTCCAACAGAAGCAGGATCAACTCTTTTAATACCCTTAATTTCAGTAGGTATCCCAATACTTTTGTCCACATAGTGTACACGTATTTGAATATTGAAAACCCCATATATAGCAAGGACTACATCACGTTCATATTAGTGATCAATATAGTGAGTCACATATATAATAAATGTATATTTCAAATGTAAATGTAACATTTGCATATGGGGAGGACCACCCCCCACCAGACACACCTGTACATCGTCCTGTACACTTTTTTCACTGTACAAAAATAATTCATTAATCCTGATTAAAATGTTGAAAACTAATGTTTCATCTTTAAGCTTAAAGCCCCCCCCCTTACACACACACACACACACACACTCTGTCCTGCCACCCACCTCATCTTCACACTCTCTGTGGGGTGCGGACAGGCCTTCTGCTGGAGGTGGGTTACCGTCATTATCCTGACACAGCTTTGATGCAGAACCGGGCGGTTCTAAAAGCTCCAGACCGTCTCATCACAACAGCAGAACAGCGAGAGTTCATTAACTCCGACTTCACTGGAACTTAATCAGCTGTTTTCATTAAAAACGAGGAAATCAGGGGAACTCATTTCACTGCAGTCAGAAGAGTTTCCCACCATGAAGCTCATTATTACCAGCAACTCTACTGTTTTATTAAAGCAGAATTTAATCAGCACAGGAAACCCAGTCAGAACCGCCAGGACCCAGAGCCATCATCAGAGCAGAGTCTGGAACCACCTGAATGATCTGATTGATTGATCTGAATGATCAGTATCTGGGAATGTTTTTATTGGTTAGAGCTTCAGAGCACAGCAGCGTCACGGTTCTGTGTTCTACAGTCAGGCGCTGATCAGCTGATGTGTGCTTTGTGCGATTGTGTACAAAGGTGTGTAATAATACACAGCTGGACGACTCGCTACAAAAGCCTGTCATTTCTGATGAAACACACTTTCAGTCACAGTGAGAGAAGAACACACTCTTTATTTATCAGATTAGACCATTCAGACAATAAACCGCTCAGCCTTCCTCTGAACCCCCTCCTGCAGCCCAGCCACACTATCTAGAACAGCGCTGGTCCTGTTTCTGAGGCTTGGCCCCTCTGAGAGGTTCTTCCTTACACTATTAATAAATCCTGTTCAATCAGGGTGATCATCTGACAGACTGCAGAGACTCTGAAACAAGAACCGAAGAGACCTGCAGTAAAAAAAAAACACAGCAGTGTGCCTAGAACCTCCAGAAGGCTTTTAATTCAATCCTAATTTGATCTTAATTAAATCTGTCCCAATACTTTTGACGCTGTTGCTCATGTAACTGGAGAGGCGTGTCTGTGTTTGAGGAGAAATCCTCTCTGCGGCGACCCAGAGTGTGAGTTTGGGTCGAGGATGATCAGATTAATCCTGTTTAAGCTCTGATTTCTCCGCCATCTGTTCCCAATTTAAACCAGCAGAGACGCATCAGTCCTCTGTGGAAATCCGCTCCCATCACCAACATGCCTATTCATTTTCATCAAAGCACGGCACGCTCCCAAACCCATAAAGCTGCTGTTAGCACTGATCCGCGAACGCAAGCCTGAATTAGCCGAGCCACCGCAGAGCCTTCAGCTCTGGAAGTTCAGAGAGGAAGCTGAAGGCCAGCCAGCGATGAAGAGTTATTAGTGCCCTCACACACACCTGCTATTGATCTGGCTCCGCAGTAAAGAAACTTTAAAGGCATTTTTCTCACTTTCATTCTGTGAGCAGTTCCCGGGTCCTGGCTTTGTTCTGCGCTCCTCTGTAGACGCTCCACTAATATTTCATAATGTTCTCGCAGCAGAAAGAGTCTCGGAGGAAGAACAGAGGCCGAGAACACACCACCGCTGCACGGAGAGGTAGCAATGATGAAAAACACCCAACACGTGGAGCCATTCATCACGGTGCCCAAGCCTAATGGTGACCACAAAACCTTCTCAGGAACATAACGAGAAAAAAGAGAGAGAACCGAGATCAGACAGACGGAGAAAGCCAAAACCTGCTCCCCCCGCTGTGCTTTCTGATCATCGCCTGGAAGCTTCCATCCTCCGATTCGGGACAGGTGTTCAGTCCTGGACCTGGATGATCAGAAAGCAAGGAATCCTTTCTGATTCTTGTGATTTCTGTCATGCAGCTTATACCCAGAATCAGAGTCCAGCTGGTTCGGATCCAGTGGTGTGGGATGGCTTGGGGGCACCTTGCGATCCCTGTGTTTATATCAGTGTGTGTATTCTGGAGTGTGTCTAAAAAAAAAATCACAGTTAACAAACACCCAAATCCTCAGTGACTCCATCAGCCCCCTAAACTCATTCCAAAACGTTCAGTGGAGCTTCCTCACTCTAGCTCATCCCAAAGGAGCTCCATCACTTCAACTACTCTTTGGATGTATACTGTAGGACCACTGAAACCACCTTCTTCAGACCCCTCAGTCCGTCTGTTTAGGTCTAGTTCTTTCGCCCACCAGGCAGAGGGAAAGAGGAGATGTTGGGAATTCTGTGCCTGAGAGCTGCTGCTGATGACAGTATTGCAATGCTGTAAATATGGAATGTAGAAGCAGAGCGTGACGGATACCCAGAGAGTTGGAACAGAAAGGTGCTGAGATGGGTGTGCAACCACAAATGTTCAAGCACAGAATTCAATTATTTTGATGTAGAAATGCGAGGAGGCTGAGCGACCCTGGGCTGGGGGTAATGAGTATCTTAAGCAAAGCTGACACGAGTGCGGCCGGCGTGGAAATAAACAAACCTGAGCATGCATCACTCGGCGAGGAACACGACTCTGAAGATAAGACAGAAGCGTGCTGCTATTGTTGGCTGCTGGAGAGGAGCAGGCTGTTTTGCATGTGCTGAGGCTTGCCAGAGTCACTGAATAGAAGAGAAGAGAATAGAAGGCTTTCAGTCGGTTCCCCTGTAGGACTGACTCCGATGAGAACAGAATATTGATATGTCGCTCTTTTCATTTCAGCAGGTTGTTCTTAATTACAAAAAACAAGAGCAGCTCAGACTCTCAGAAAGCTAAACGGCTCCGGAGTCTCGCTCGCTTTGTCAATGAATAATAAACGTCTGTGTGAGCTCAGCGGCTCTTTATGAGTGCTATCACTAATGCATAAACATCTACATCTGTACAGCTGCAGAGAGCAGCAAGCAGCATCAGCACTCATTACAAAGGGGGAGAGAGAGAGAGAGAGAGAGAGAGAGAGAGAGAGAGAGAGAGATGATTGAGAGACCATGACAGAGTGATAAAGAGAGAGGGGGTGATGCAAAGAAAACGACTGAAAAACAAGAAAAAAAGAGAGATAGAGCTGACAGAGAGAGAATGATAGAGCTGACAGAGAGAATGATAGAGCTGATAGAGAGAGAATGATAGAGCTGATAGAGAGAATGATAGAGCTGATAGAGAGAGAATGATAGAGCTGATAGAGAGAATGATAGAGCTGATAGAGAATGATAGAGCTGATAGAGAGAGAATGATAGAGCTGATAGAGAATGATAGAGCTGATAGAGCTGATAGAGAGAGAATGATAGAGCTGATAGAGAATGATAGAGCTGATAGAGAATGATAGAGCTGATAGAGAGAGAATGATAGAGCTGATAGAGAATGATAGAGCTGATAGAGCTGATAGAGAGAGAATGATAGAGCTGATAGAGAATGATAGAGCTGATAGAGAATGATAGAGCTGATAGAGAGAGAATGATAGAGCTGATAGAGAATGATAGAGCTGATAGAGAATGATAGAGCTGATAGAGAGAGAATGATAGAGCTGACAGAGAGAGAATGATAGAGCTGATAGAGAATGATAGAGCTGATAGAGAGAATGATAGAGCTGATAGAGAATGATAGAGCTGATAGAGCTGATAGAGAATGATGGAGCTGATAGAGAATGATAGAGCTGATAGAGCTGATAGAGAATGATGGAGCTGATAGAGAATGATAGAGCTGATAGAGAATGATGGAGCTGATAGAGAGAGAATGATAGAGCTGACAGAGAGAGAATGATAGAGCTGATAGAGAATGATAGAGCTGATAGAGAGAATGATAGAGCTGATAGAGAGAGAATGATAGAGCTGATAGAGAATGATAGAGCTGATAGAGAGAGAATGATAGAGCTGGTAGAGAGAGAATGATAGAGCTGATAGAGAATGATAGAGCTGACAGAGAATGATAGAGCTGATAGAGCTGATAGAGAATGATGGAGCTGATAGAGAGAGAATGATAGAGCTGATAGAGAATGATAGAGCTGATAGAGAGAGAATGATAGAGCTGATAGAGCTGATGGAGCTGATAGAGAGAGAATGATAGAGCTGATAGAGCTGATAGAGAATGATAGAGCTGATAGAGAATGATAGAGCTGATAGAGCTGATAGAGAATGATAGAGCTGATAGAGAATGATGGAGCTGATAGAGAATGATGGAGCTGATAGAGAGAGAATGATAGAGCTGATAGAGCTGATAGAGAATGATAGAGCTGATAGAGCTGATAGAGAATGATAGAGCTGATAGAGCTGATAGAGAATGATAGAGCTGATAGAGAATGATGGAGCTGATAGAGAGAGAATGATAGAGCTGATAGAGCTGATAGAGAATGATAGAGCTGATAGAGAATGATAGAGCTGATAGAGCTGATAGAGAATGATAGAGCTGATAGAGCTGATAGAGAATGATAGAGCTGATAGAGAATGATGGAGCTGATAGAGAATGATGGAGCTGATAGAGAGAGAATGATAGAGCTGATAGAGCTGATAGAGAATGATGGAGCTGATAGAGAGAGAATGATAGAGCTGATAGAGCTGATAGAGAATGATAGAGCTGATAGAGCTGATAGAGAATGATGGAGCTGATAGAGCTGATAGAGAATGATGGAGCTGATAGAGAGAGAATGATAGAGCTGATAGAGAATGATAGAGCTGATAGAGAGAGAATGATAGAGCTGATAGAGCTGATAGAGAATGATAGAGCTGATAGAGCTGATAGAGAATGATAGAGCTGATAGAGAATGATGGAGCTGATAGAGAGAGAATGATAGAGCTGATAGAGCTGATAGAGAATGATGGAGCTGATAGAGAGAGAATGATAGAGCTGATAGAGCTGATAGAGAGAATGATAGAGCTGATAGAGCTGATAGAGAATGATAGAGCTGATAGAGCTGATAGAGAATGATGGAGCTGATAGAGAGAGAATGATAGAGCTGATAGAGCTGATAGAGAGAATGATAGAGCTGATAGAGCTGATAGAGAATGATGGAGCTGATAGAGCTGATAGAGAATGATGGAGCTGATAGAGAGAGAATGATAGAGCTGATAGAGCTGATAGAGAGAATGATAGAGCTGATAGAGCTGATAGAGAATGATAGAGCTGATAGACTCTCTTGGTTGATGAGTAATCTTCACTGAGGGTATAAAGTCGAGGGTGGTGATGAGAGGGTGTGTGTTTGTGTGTGTGTGTGTGAGAGTGTGTGAGTCAGACTGCTTGGGCTCCAGATCAATTTGCTCCTCTGAAGAGAGAAAGAAGAGCTGATGATGCTGAGAGACGAGATCCCTGTATCAGTAGAACAGAAAGAGGAACTCTAGCTCAGCTTCACTTCTGAGGGGGCGGAGCTACAGTCTCTCATTAGGGTGAATATTAATAATGCTCTAAATGTAGGTATTGTGATATACACTGAGGAGGCGGAGCTACAGTCTCTCATTAGGGTGAATATTAATAATGCTCTATAAATGTAGATGTTGTGATATACATTGAGGAGGCGGAGCTACAGTCTCTCATTAGGGTGAATATTAATAACGCTCTAAATGTAGGTACTGTGATATACACTGAGGAGGCGGAGCTACAGTCTCTCATTAGGGTGAATATTAATAACGCTCTAAATGTAGGTATTGTGATATACACTGAGGAGGCGGAGCTACAGTCTCTCATTAGGGTGAATATTAATAATGCTCTAAATGTAGGTATTGTAATATACACTGAGGAGGCGGAGCTACAGTCTCTCATTAGGGTGAATATTAATAATGCTCTAAATGTAGGTATTGTAATATACACTGAGGAGGCGGAGCTACAGTCTCTCATTAGGGTGAATATTAATAACGCTCTAAATGTAGGTATTGTGATATACACTGAGGAGGCGGAGCTACAGTCTCTCATTAGGGTGAATATTAATAACGCTCTAAATGTAGGTATTGTGATATACACTGAGGAGGAGGAGCTACAGTCTCTCATTAGGGTGAATATTAATAACGCTCTAAAGGTAGGTATTGTGATATACACTGAGGAGGCGGAGCTACAGTCTCTCATTAGGGTGAATATTAATAACGCTCTAAATGTAGGTATTGTGATATACACTGAGGAGGCGGAGCTACAGTCTCTCATTAGGGTGAATATTAATAACGCTCTAAATGTAGGTATTGTGATATACACTGAGGAGGAGGAGCTACAGTCTCTCATTAGGGTGAATATTAATAACGCTCTAAATGTAGGTATTGTGATATACACTGAGGAGGAGGAGCTACAGTCTCTCAATAGGGTGAATATTAGTAACGCTCTAAATGTAGGTATTGTGATATACGCTGAGGAGGCGGAGCTACAGTCTCTCATTAGGGTGAATATTAATAACGCTCTAAATGTAGGTATTGTGATATACACTGAGGAGGCAGAGCTACAGTCTCTCATTAGGGTGAATATTAATAACGCTCTAAATGTAGGTACTGTGATATACACTGAGGAGGAGGAGCTACAGTCTCTCATTAGGGTGAATATTAATAACGCTCTAAATGTAGGTATTGTAATATACACTGAGGAGGCGGAGCTACAGTCTCTCGTTAGGGTGAATATTAATAACGCACTAAATGTAGGTACTGTGATATACACTGAGGAGGCGGAGCTACAGTCTCTCATTAGGGTGAATATTAATAACGCACTAAATGTAGGTACTGTGATATACACTGAGGAGGCGGAGCTACAGTCTCTCATTAGGGTGAATATTAATGACGCTCTAAATGTAGGTATTGTGATATACACTGAGGAGGCGGAGCTACAGTCTCTCATTAGGGTGAATATTAATAACGCTCTAAATGTAGGTATTGTAATATACACTGAGGAGGAGGAGCTACAGTCTCTCATTAGGGTGAATATTAATAATGCTCTATAAATGTAGGTATTGTGATATACACTGAGGAGGCAGAGCTACAGTCTCTCATTAGGGTGAATATTAATAATGCTCTATAAATGTAGATGTTGTGATATACACTGAGGAGGAGGAGCTACAGTCTCTCATTAGGGTGAATATTAATAACGCTCTAAATGTAGGTATTGTGATATACACTGAGGAGGCGGAGCTACAGTCTCTCATTAGGGTGAATATTAATAACGCTCTAAATGTAGGTACTGTGATATACACTGAGGAGGCGGAGCTACAGTCTCTCATTAGGGTGAATATTAATAACGCTCTAAATGTAGGTATTGTGATATACACTGAGGAGGAGGAGCTACAGTCTCTCATTAGGGTGAATATTAATAACGCTCTAAATGTAGGTATTGTGATATACACACTGGACACTGAAGTTCTCCACTCCTGTAGAGGATCTTGCCGTGTTTCTAGACTCAGGGTTGAGCTCCAGCGTGGTGAGGAGGCTGAAGCAGTGCTGTATGCTCTCTCGGAGACGGTGCTGCTGCTGTTGTTTGGGAGATGTCACTGGTTGTTATTCTGTCACATCACGGTTCCTGTCAGAACAGAACTTACAGCCACATTAACACATCACACACACTCCGCCGCTCAGTGATGTCAGAGCCAAAACTCTGCTCTGTCAGGAAGTTAAATCATCTGGGCATTTCCCCGTTGTTCTGCTGAGGCCAGCACGGCCCGCGGCTCCACATTACCCACAAATTAAGCCTTTACCATTCGTGTTCCAATCAATGAGAACGTGTGAGCCATGAAGGTTCTTTATTGATTTACTCCGTGCAGAGGCTTTAGCATTAGCCACCGGCTGCACAGCCTGAGCTGAATGAATAATGAAGTTCTGTGATTTAGAGAGTCTGTTCCAGACAAAGGCATCAAGACCTCCACCTTTAATCATCTCCGTAATCAAACAGTCCACTAAAACACCCCTCAGATCACAGCGAAAGGCCACAGTGTTTCAGAGTCGGTTCTGCTAGCGGTCAGTGTGGAGTCCGGGCTGAGGGGGACCGCAGGAGTCTTCTGGAATACAAATTAGTGGTGCTACTTTTCTGCCAGGTGGTCCAGACTGTTCTGGATTGGTTTATTGTTAGAGGACAGAACCTTTTCTTTAGCTCTGCGCCCTCTTGAGCCCGGAGCAGCTCTGTTTTGAGAGCTTCTATTCAGACAGACTCGGAGGCAGCAGCAGCAGGTTAGGACTGTTTTACTTTCAAAGCCAGGAATGCATTCCCCCAAATGATCCCACAGGTTCTGCTCGTCGACCTTTAATCAGAATCAGAATCAGAAAAAACATGAAAAAATGAAACCCGAAACAGAGACATGAAACCTACCCAATCAAATCTCCAGATTCTGAGAAGAAAAAAACAAAACTGATACAACAACATATTACATATGTACTTCAAAAATCATCAGAGGTAAAACCCAAGTGGTCATTGATCATTCCTCCTGCCTGTAGGAAGCTTCTGAGACACTTTAAGGTCTAGGTTTGGGTTTGCTGGAGTTGTTTCAGCTTAGATTTCATGGAACTTGATTAACCTATATAGAAACCCCTCTCTTTTTATAGGGACATACTTCATATTTCACACATAACATTCCCATCATCACATCAGAACCTATTTAAATGTTAGTTCTTGACTGTTTGGTTCCCCTTCCCCTACTCCGGGTGGGGTGGATGTTTACTTCTATACCTGAATTATCCATCTCTACTAAACCACACCGTCATGCAAAAACACACCACCTGGATGAACCTTAGCTGGAGCAGAGCTGCTCAGGCAGGGTGGATTTTACCTTCTAGACCTAGATGTTACTCTGTAGGACTGCACAGCAATTCACCTTCTCCTGAAAGTAGAGAGACTTCACAATGATCGGTGGGGATACTGGAGAAAAGGCCATATCATCAGGTTGCATTTTGGGAGTCTAAAGCCTTCATTGAAATATGATCCCTGTGTTTGTGTCACTGTCCAGTTATTTATGGAGTGTGGTGTGGTTGCTTTGATGTTGACAGGTGTTGCAGCAGTGACTGCTGAAGGAATGTTCACATCATTGATATCCATCTTCATCATCATCATCTACTGCAGAGCTTAATTAGCTTCACTTAGAGAGATCGCCTCAGTAATATCCCCCAAACCAGGGCTAACACTTCAAGTCTAAATCAAGCTTTAAACTTATCGAAATTTCACAACAAGCAGAAACGAGAAAGCACAATGAAGAGATCGTCTCTACTGTTACGTGATGTTTGTTCTTTATAAAGTTCATTAACTTATAATCAGTAAATGTGTGATTTCACGATTTGAGGCTTTGAACCCTTTAATGCCCATTTCTTAAATGTCTCCGAGCACAAACCAGAAGAAGTGTTCCAGAACTTCTGTCACTAATTTATCAGAATGAATTCAGTTTTCTGGTCACGTGACACTACTGATTTTAAATAAACTCTTTCCCTTCACCATCTGAAAATACCCTGCTGAGAAAAACTAAACAGGTTAAACTGGTTGACCAGTTCAGCTCTTGACCAATATAGGGTATGTTTGATGGTTTAGCTGCTCTACCTGACCAAGCTAGACCACCAGAATGACCAAGCTTAACCATGCCGGTCAACCAGCATGACCACAGTCAGGTGCCCCATACTCACTCTGCTGGTGAAGAGCTGGTTCACCTGTATAGGGTAAACATTTTCACCTGGACAAGCAGCTTCTCAACCACCTGACCATCACCAGATCACAAGACCAGCTTAGACCGTCTGAAACCAGCTACCAGCTGAATCTGGTCTTGAGCTGGACAGTTCTGCAGGGTAGTCGTCAGCATTAATAGATTAAAACCAGTGAAACCAGTTTAATGTTAGTGGGGTGTTCCAGTTCAGCCTAAAGCCTAAAGGTGTCCTACAAGAACATCAACAAAACTTCAGATGAATCTAAACTTCCCTTTCAGACTGGAATAAACGTGGCTGGTGTCTGAAGCTCAACAGCTGCAAACGGATCAACTTTGAAAAGACAAAGAAACAGCCAATCAAAAGACAGATACCTAATCGACGTCTGAGGCCATTAAACGCTGCTTTCCTAATCGCTCCAAACTAAACTAGTTTTTTTCATATCTCATTCATTCTATTGTGTTTATTTTCATGTTTTTCTATTTAATATTTTATTAATATTATTGTTATTACTACAGTATATTACCATTAATTTAATTTGATAAGATTTTACATTTATGTTCTTTTCTCTCTGTCTTGCTGTGAAACACTTTTAGCTGAAGTCTGTGAGGAGAGTTATACATTAAAATGATGGGAATTCATAAAGGTAAACAGAAGATTCAATTCTACAGCCATACTGATCTGATCAAACACTAGTTAGCCCTCTCGTTAACGAGCGGCAGGTTTGGAACAGTTTAAAGTAAATCTTAAATAGAAGAAGAATATAAAGCCTGGCTGCCTTGATGAGAGATCTGTGTTAGCGTGGAAGCTAGGAGGAGTCTCTGAAGTGAATGATCAGCAGTCAGCCACGCGCAGAAAGCGTCTGAACGGCAGAATTACTGTCAGCGATTTCATCATCTGATCATTACTGTTCACAGATTCCATCTCTGCAGTTAACCGACTCTGCTGCCGAGTCACGGAGGGCCTAATGTGACAGAGATAAAATATGCAGCAAATGAACTGGATCCGCCCGGAATGACGGATATTCCAGCTCGCTGTGTTAAATGTGGTCGGAATATTCAGGGAAAGTTTTTCTTGGTGTTTTTGAGGTAATTGTGGTATTAATCTTTAACGCTCGTCTGTAATGAAAGTCCTCGTGATTAATAATGTGGACTCCTGCGTTGCTCTGTGAGGATCTCGCCATGGTTCTTTTGATTTTGATCATATTTTACATTCTGCCGGATGTTCAGGCCAATTAATGCCTTCAGCAGCGTCACACACAGGGCTTGCCTGAGTTCACACTTCTTACAGCAATGTCCAATATTCCAAACCCAGAGAACTCACTCCTCTCCAAGACTAATGGAGCTGGGGTTTAGACTCTGTAGTAGTTCAGTACTAGTCTTAGTACACTATTCAGTTCTGCTGGAAACTAAAGGGTTAAATCTGTGAAGCAAAACAGAAAACTGTCCGATCAGATTCAGCTAAACCAGCTCTCCTATTGGTCAGGACTTCACTGGCAGAACTGAAGGCCATCAGATAAACCACCAACACGGTCAGGAACCAACAAATCCCATTCTGATTTACAGTGGGTAGAAATCATCCCTAGATCTTCTGGAGGTTCTAGATAGGCTGGAAATACAGGACATATTTATCAAGCTCTGCATGTTTGTGTTTAAGAACAGACAAAACATGTTCCGGCCTACTGCTGTGAGCTTTGTGCTGACATACTAATAGAATTCCTTAGTGACGCTAGCAGATGTTAGCATTAAGGTACTAAATAGTGTTCTAAACTGAGTTCTGTTTTATTGTTTAATCCCAGAGAAATGTGTGTTTCCGCTTCATCAGAATCACATTTATTCAAATGCAGGGAACACACTTTCTTACTCTAGCACGACCAAAGTTATTCCCATAATTCTTCTCCTTTTTTTGGTGGAAAAAAGCTTTTGTCCACGTTCGGGACAGTTATAAATATACTGTATTGTCCATGAAATAATCAAAGTGTAGCAGACACTGACTCAGATGGAGAATTTCCAGCCCATTACACTCAGAGAGCCGCAGGGAGAACAGGGAGAAACGGAGAGCAGGGTGATTTCGAGCAAAAAGCAGAGTAATGAGTATTCCTCATCATATTAACAGAGCTGATCAGTCAGAGTGGTAATAATAACACGGTTCTGCTGATGAACCCAGATGAAGCAGAAAATAACATGTCACTGGCCCAGAGAGACAGGAGCTGTATGCAGAACCATCAGGAATAAACCTCAACCCCACTACTAATTCTAACCAGCTTCCGTTCCTCCAGCAGAAGAGTGGAGAACGCAGTGCTCTCAGGCTGGATTAGAACACACAGCGAAGCTTCTGTTAGACCTGGACATACACCCACCCTCGTTCTTCACACGCTGCCCAGGAAAACACACACACACACACACACACACACCTGATCTTTTGTAGCTGATCTACAGTCAGTCTTCTAACAACTGATCTTTTATAGCTGATCTACAGTCAGTCTTCTACGACTGATCTTTTATAGCTGATCTACAGTCAGTCTTCTACAACTGATCTTTTATAGCTGATCCACAATCAATCTTCTACAACTGATCTTATATAGGTGATCTACAGTCAATCTTCTAACAACTGATCTTTTATAGCTGATCTACAGTCAGTCTTCTATGGCATATATTTTATAGCTGATCTACTATCAGTGTTCTACGACTGATCTTTTATAGCTGATCTACAATCAGTCTTCTACGACTGATCTTTTGTAGCTGATCTACAGTCAAACTTCTATGACTGATCTTTTATAGCTGATCTACAATCAATCTTCTACAGCTGATCTTTTATAGCTGATCTACTATCAATGTTCTACGACTGATCTTTTATAGCTGACCTACAGCTGATCTTTTATAGCTGATCTACAGTCGATCTTCTACGACTGATCTTATATAACTGATCTACAGTCAGTCTTCTATGGCATATCTTTTATAGCTGATCTACTATCAATGTTCTACGACTGATCTTTTATAGCTGATCTACAGTCGATCTTCTATGACTGATCTTTTATAGCTGATCTACAGTCGATCTTCTATGACTGATCTTTTGTAGCTGATCTACAATCAGTCTTCTACAACTGATCTTTTGTAGCTGATCTACAGCTGATCTTCTATGACTGATCTTTTATAGCTGATCTACAGTCGATCTTCTATGACTGATCTTTTGTAGCTGATCTACAATCAGTCTTCTACAACTGATCTTTTGTAGCTGATCTACAGCTGATCTTTTATAGCTTATCTACAGTCGATCTTCTATGACTGATCTTTTATAGCTGATTTACAGTCAATCTTCTATGACTGATCTTTTATAGCTGATTCTCTCCATCTTTATATTTTTGTTTTGGAGTATTGTGTGTTCAGTCTGTTCCTGAACTGCAGCTTCAAATGTTTTTTTTAACTCCTTTATTTCCTACTTCATAAGTTTCTACTGTTTTCTTAGTGTTTAACTGCACATCTGAATATGAGGGTGGGATGGAGCCCCCTAAACTCCAGCAAGTCTTCACCTTCACTTTCTGTGGTCGTGCTCCACCCCAGATCTCCTCATTTTCCGTACCGCTTGCTGTCGTCAGTATTCCATCACATCTGACTGGAAAGTGAAGCTGACTGTGCTTCAGAGGACGGTAATGCACTTTTAAACATAGTGGAAGTGAAACGCGGCTGTTTGGATGTGGAGTGTCATGAAAAGCATGAGAATATAAAAGTGGTGGGAAATTCGCTTCACTGCTGAGATCCAGCATTTTAAAAGCTTTCCCCTGAGGCCCCCTATTGGTTAAATGCTACAAGCCCTCTAATTGTGTTTCTGAAAGTGTGTAATGCTCTCAGTGCAGTGAAACAGCGGCCCTGTCACCATAACAAGCGCCGTCAAACAGGATCCAGTCCTTTCACACAATCCAGTAGGACTTTATACTGGCTTTATTGGTTTTAATGAGATATCAGTTGATGCCACTTATTCAGGTGAATTGTGGGTAAAGGTGACCAAACTGAAGACTCACAGCTTCGGGGAGGAAAATGTGCCGTCCTGCCTTTTGCAGAAACCATGTGGAGAAAATGATCCTCAATTTCACTCCTTAAAAATCAGCCTGTGCTGAACCTCAACACCTGTATTCCTCTCTCTCTCTCTCTCTCTCTCTTTCTCTCTTTCTCTCTCTCTCTGTATATATGCAGCAGGAGGAACCAAACCTCGCCCCCCTGCTAAACCTCCTCCTCCTGCTCACACATCCCTGAACCTCGCCCCCCTAAAACCGGGGCAGAACAGAGCATCTTCAGCTGTGTCGAATCAGACCTGAACTCTAGTGTAGATCAGCCGTGTTTTACAGCGGTTCCTTCACGCCGCGCTCATCCAGCCGTGTTAAACAGACTGGCCTGAGATCACACACAGGATCACCTACCTGCAGCAGGACTTATGGGGGCACTGGAGAAGAATGGTCTGGGATGCTGGAGTGCGTTTCTGAAGTCCAGACTTTTTATCAAACACATCAGACCTGATTTAATTCCACTCGATTCGTCGTTCAGTTTATTTACAGCATGTTTATTCAGTCAGCTGCACAGATCACTAAAATATTTTACATTTATTTATTGAGCAAAACTGTCCAATAATTCATATCTTTGACATTTAATAAACCCTGCTTCTTGACTTTAAACAAATGTTTCCAGTAGCTGGTGGTCAGTCCTGGTCGGAGTAGATTTGGCGTTTCAGCTCAGTCAGGATGTCGAGTTTCTGAATTTTGACTTTGTAGAGTTGTAGAGTCATACATACATTACTAAAGAACTCCTGATCTGCTTTGCTGCAGTGTGTGTGTGTGTGTGTGTGTGTGTGTGTGCGCGTGTGTGTGTGGAGTACAATGCAGGTGTCAATGGTGATGTAGTGGTCATTAAGTTCAGGGCAAACAGGGTCTTGTAGAGTGACCACTGTCCTCAGCTAGGGCTGCAGAAGTGTGACCCCACCATCCATCCAGCCAGGCTTGAAATACCTGACAGGAAAGACTCCATCAAACATGGACCACCTGCACTGTCCATACAGTATTCCATCACAGACTGACCGCTGGGTTACTCTACTCTGTAACACCATCATGTTTATTTTAAATGGTGTTCAGGATGGTGTTCAGGGTGGTGTTCAGGACGGTGTTCAGGGTGGTGTTTAGGACGGTGTTCAGGGTGGTGTTTAGGGTGGTGCGTACTCAGCAGGCTGTGTTTCATATCACATGCAGAGGATTCTGGGAAAAGCTCCAGCACTGCTGCTCTTAGTCACTCCGGCCCGTTGGAAAACATTCCACCTACGAATTCCTCCAAAACATATTTACCACACAGCTCCCGGCCACAACAAACTGGCCACTTAGTCTCAAAGCCTTTCAGAGGGTCAGTGTCAGAGAGCAGCGCTAACAGGCTGTCAGTCAAACCTCCTTCATCCATATCAATATCATCATCATCATCATCATTCTCTCACTAACGTCTAACGTCTCTGTCCTCCTGCAGGTAGAAGTTCATGTCTCACCTCCCTCATCTTTCATCACTCCATAATGAGGCAGCTGACACGGCTTCTCTCCCTTTCTGTTCCATTAGCCAGCGGTCTGCCATCTTCTCCACGTGTTAGCGTTAGCGACAGGTGTTTCATCAGCAGGTGCTGGAAGGAGCAGGGTCAGGGAGGTGAGGGAGGAGGAGATGGTGAGTTTCTGACACACAGTGGACTGAGCTTATTATTACACACGGGTGTGTGTTCTAAAGCCCTGTAGTGTTGGAGAGGCCGCAGAGAGATTGTGTCTTGTTGTAATTCCAACCCTTACATCAACCCACCCCTGAAAACCCACCAGAGCAAAGCTGAACTTCCTTCATCTTCAGATCCAGAAGAACAGAGATAGAAAACTGAGGCCCAGAAAGTGAAAATCCGCCCCAACTGCCTGAAATAAAATCTATAACCCGAAGAGTCTAGAGAGTCGGAGCACTGCGGCGGTGTCAGGATGAACACTTTTGTGAACGTTCTTTGAGGAAGCCGCCTGTCCGGCGCTTCAAACCCCAGAACCCTGCAGAACCTTTTTACAGCTCAGTCTCACATTACAGCCGAACTCCAGAAGGTCCAGCTAGCCGCTTCCTCTTTGTGTGGACTGTCATTTCCTTCTGCAGGCTCTCGTCCTCTCAACTCCTGCAGTGTCTTGGACGGTATTCTTTCTCCTCTTTCTCCCCAAATGTGCTGCAGCTTGGCTCTCAGGGTCAAAGCGGAGATCAGGTTGTAAAAAGTGGGTCACCTGCCAGACAGCTCTGACGCACGGCCTCACGGCTTTCAAACGTCTCCAACAGGACCTGGAGGAGTTCTCCTTGTGTTTACAGAGTTCTTCACACAGGCCTGGCTTCATCTAATGAAGATGACTCCCACAGCCAGCTCCGCTCACTCCGGGAGGAGGAGTGTTTGTGGATTATTGCTCAGATTAGTGGCGACTGGAAGCAAACAAAGCTGCTGGGTTTTATTTTGCAGAAAATGAGGCGGCAGATCTTCATTACTCTCAGTCTAAAGTTAAAGAGTTAAACGCTTCCAGGATCACACAAATAATTCAGACCATAGATTTAAAATAATGAAAAAATAAATTTAAACAAAGCGAGTAACCCAATTCTCAACCGACACAGTTCCGGGCTGATTAAGCGAGTGTGACTGAGACCAGTGTTAGATCAGCTGGACTCCAATTCAATAGATCTTCTACAATTGACAGTTTTGACCTCCGGCTCCCCCTTCTGGCTTGCTGGGTTAGTGAGAGGCCTTTTAACGGTGCTTGAAAACAGTTGCACCTTAGACCCTGTTCACACCGGCTCACTTACTGTGGCTGGTATCTAGATTGTATCCTGATCAGATTTTAGCCTCATGTATTTACACTGGGTAGTCAGACTGAAATCTGATCGCTGCGTGGGACGGAATTTGCGCATTGTATGGCAATTATTACTGGTGTTTCAGTTGTACTGGGAAGTGTTTCGGTTATACTGGGAGGGGTTCTGTTTATACTGCTGGGAGTTGTGGTTGTACTGTGAGGAGTGTTGGTCGTAGTGGGAGGGGATTTGGTGGTACTAGGAGGAGCTTCATTAGACAGGGAGGGTTTGGGTTGTACTGGGAGAAGTAAATTTCGATTGAACCGAGAGAGGTTTTGGTTGTAGGAGAAGTGTTGGTGTAGTGGGAGGAGTGTTGGTGTAGTGGGAGGTGTGTTGGTGTAGTGGGAGGAGTGTTGGTGTAGTGGAAGGTGTGTTGGTGTAGTGGGAGGAGTGTTGGGTGTGGTAGGAAGGGTTTTGGTTGTAGTGGGAGGAGTGTTGGGTGTAGTAGAAAGGGTTTTGGTTGTAGTGGGAGGTGTTTTGGGAATAACTGTGTAGACGGGGTCTTTGGTTTGTGGATTGGTGGGTAGGATTGGTAGGATTGTGGCTACTTTGTTTTCTGTTGATGTGTGTTTAGGATCATTACCTACTGGAGAAGCTCCTCCTTTTTTCATCTTCAGCTTTATTACAGATGGTGAGATGTTTGCTTCCAGAATTGCTGCTCCAGAGTCAATCTTCTTGGAGGTCTTTTTCAGTCAAACAGTTCTCTCTGAAAGTTCTCTTGGTCTTCCAGACCTTAGCTTGACCTCCATCCTTCCTGTTGACCGACCATTTCTTAATTCCACTAGGACCTGAGAAAACAGCTTCCTGATAACACTCTGCTATCTTCTTATAGTCTTCTCCGGCCTTGTATATGTATATATGTCAAATGCACTGTTTGTTAAGGAACCATTTGGAGGTGGCTTTGGTGATCCTTCCTCTGCTGTAATGATATCTGGCACATGGTGTTGGTGCCCATATGCCAGACCAGCAGGCTGAGGGTTTATTCTCTCTGGTTAATTATTTTCCCAGCTCCTCCGTCTCCTCTCACGCTGAGACACACTGAGTTAGTGCAGCTAGTGCTATTCACACCTACAGCCAGCAGGAGAGGAGGCTGTTAGAGGTCGTTCTGTACGGGAAAATGACCCAGCAGTGAAGTCCTGGCGGATTCTGTCCACTGTTAAATAGCAGAGCCAGTTCATGAACAGCAAACAACAACAGTCAAGTTATCACATTGACCCTGGTGATTCAACTCTATGAGCACTTCCTGCATTTAAAGATAAAAACCTCTAAAATTCTGGATTCTTTTGTTTTTGAGAGTGAGATCAGATTCTGATAATTAATTATTCAGATAATTAGTTCTGACTCTCCAACTCATCCCAAAAGTACTGGATGGAGCTCCACCACCATCATTCCAGAGAACACAGAGAACACTGCTCCACAGCTCAATGCTGAGGGGCTTTATACCCCTCTAGCCCACGCCTGGCATTAGTCAGGCTGCTCCAGAGTCCCTTGTTCTATTGGTCAGTGCTTCATGTGTGCAGATCTCTGAAGAACAGCGTTGGGAGGAGAAAAAAGAATTAGAAGTCAGATAAACTGAAGAGTGACGGCCATCTGCGTCTTCAAATCTAAACCAAACCAGTGAACGTCATAATAAGGCTAACACTGACAGGACAGAAGAAGAACAGCTGTCTGTACAGCGAGTGTTTCCAAGCAGGGTTGAGACGAACAGCCTGGTTTACAGATAATCAAAGAACAGCTTCTACAGTGTGGAGAACATGAAGATTCACAGATCAGTCTCAAGGCCTATTCACTCCAGGTTACTAGGTGACTGAACATGTCAAGGTTTGTATTTTTATACATTTTTATTTTAACCAATTACCCAACCCGCTCGTTAGTACTCTCCCCCTTTTCACGTAATGGATTCGACTTGTCGGAATTGACTGTCAGTTAGAGTCTGAACAGGCTGACCAATCACAGCTCCGTTGTCATGAGCCACGAACTACAGCTTCACTCGCTAACGAGCGCTCGTATGGAGATTACAGCAGAAGCGCACAGGGAGCAGAGAAACAGGAGTGGGGATTTATGGGAGCTGTGGAGTTTCTAGCTCAGACAGTAAACCCCACATCAGACTTGGTGTGAAGATTCCCCTACATTTAAAAATCATCCAGAGCAATCGTACGTTGTGTGAATAGGGCTTTACTTTCTCAGTTCAGGTGAAGGCTCTGAAGCATCCTGAGCCCCGGTTTTGGGGTATTGCTTACATCCAGTTTAACATCTCCTGAGAGAAGCTCTCACAGCCAAGATCAGCCAGTGTAGGGTTAGATGATGTCCAAGCAGATCCTGGACAGCTTTGGGATGACCAAAGCGAGGTGGACAGGAGGCCCTATCAATCACATTAAACGAACAGGACCTTTAAAACAGTCTGTGACTTAAAACATACTGACCATGAGAGAACCCCCCCCCCTGTAAAAGGAGGAACAGGAAACACACACACACACACACACACACACACACAGTCCATACTCATTCTCTGTTGTCAGTCTGGTTGACGGGATCCTGGATCAGTAGCTGTGAAGGCTGTCTGTCTGACTGTCTGTCCTTTTGTTATCAGGGTTTTCAGTATTTCAGCATCCCCGCAGTAAACCCACAGAGGGTTCTCCAGGTTCTCCTGGTGCTGAGATGAAAGTGATGTTCTGCTGTTAGTGTGTTTTACCTTCAGCTCATGTTCCCTTGTGTGTGACCTTTAAAACAGAACGCAACAGAACACTCAGAGAAGTGAAGTTACACACTGAGCAATCTGTGTTCCCGGGGTGAAACTGGGGGAACAGTAGGAGAACAATTGGAGAACCTGAGGAGAACTGTCCACTTACTATAAATTCAAGCACTAACAGACTAGCAGACGTCCTCTAAAACAGTAAAGCTGGACAGTCTGTAATCACCTGTGCAGTTCACTCTACAGTTTACACTTTACAGTTCACTCTTTACACTTCGTTCAGCTCAGTGATCTTCATTACATTCTGTAAAGCAGTTTAGATGTTTCTCCTCAGACTCCTGAACAGGAAACACCTGAACACACCTTTTAGCGACGGATTGGAGAAACTCTGTGTGGAGATGCTGCCCGGAGGTAAGGGTCACGTTCCTGCCTCAATGCTTTGTCTTCCCCCACACTATGTGGAACCAGTGGGCACCGTGGTGTGAGTGGGTGTGTGTTTGGGTACCAAAAGCAAATAGAATCATGATGACCTGATAAGCAGGCCGGTTGATGGGCCAAAGGTGGGCAATACAATTTAAACCTGACAGCAGGTCAGAGAGACACCAGTGATACACTCTCCAGGGAGCTGCTGACACACACCCCAATTCTGTGTGTGTGTGTGTGTGAGTGTGTGTGTGTGTTTCACTTCTCCTGTCTTTCAGTCTTTGTGGACCTGACATAAAGAGAAGTTCTGGAGAAGGTGAGCGTTAGCAGTGCAGGCCTGACGTGCCTCCTGGCAGTCGTGGAGAGGCACTGTTGGCTTGAGGTATGAAGGTAAAGCTCGACGTCTCGCTGAAGAAAACAGAAATGGAAATCTGTCTGATTGACTGCTGCTGAAAATAACCGTCGGGCTTTAAGGCATGCGGGATCATTTTACCAGTCAAACAAATCCGTCACTCTGCACAAACTGGGACAAAGGGTGAACACGTCCTCCAACACGCTCCTGAAATATGAACACCAGCGTGTCCTCAGGCCTGAACAGTTGCGTGACCTGTTTGTCGTAGCGCAGCACACAGAAAGGAGGCGCTAGAGGAAGGGAGTGAAGCTAATTAAAGTGTAGAAGAGGGGAGCAGATGGTTCCTCCACAGCTGGAGACGTCCCGCTGCCTCCAGGCGTATGCACAGCCTCGGCGTTCCTCAGGGAACCGTGCTCTGTCCCTTTCAGTTTGTCTTCTGCTGCTCACACACTTCAAAGCGGTGCTCTCTGAAAATGTCCAGAAGGTTTTGAGCGTTTTTGACCAAACAGTAGTTATTCCCGCTGTTTGTGAAAAAAAGAAACATGTTATTAAAGTCAGGTTCAGCTGAAGCGTGTATTTATAACCAGGAGAACCTTCCATTCTCTAAAGCCTGACTAATGCTACCAGCAATAGATCTCTGAGGCTCTCTGCGCTCTCCCACGTTATTAATAAAAAGAAGCTCATATTTAATGCATCTGAATGAAAAGCATACACACAGGCCTCTGAGCAGAGCAGGTTCTTCATTTCTCTCCGCCAGCTCTGCTCTGGGGGCCAGTATCAGACTCCTGCTCAAACTTATCCACTACTTTTCCACAACTTCAGCAGACCACTTAAAGGGTTCAGTTCTCTGCTAAACAGATCATCTGATCTATCACTGATAATCGGACCTCAAACAGCTAATCTGACCTGAGGCTATCCAGAAAGGGAAAGTTCCACCAAAGCGTTCTAGACACCGGTTCTGTCCTCAGCACTTGCTGACGTTTGACGGTACCAACACGAACAATTCAGTCTAAACAGTCTGAGCTCATGGTCATTACTTTTAATTATGAACTTGTATAGTGGCCCCTCAGGTACTCGTCAGGACCATCTGCTGGTTTTGTCTCTGCTTCACCAACAAGGGGCGCTGAGAGTCTAATTCTGTTCATCAAACCAATCTTACTAAACAGGCATGAAGTAGTGTTCAGTTCCAGACTCTACTTTGAACAGTTTCGTATAGATGCCTGCTCTGGTGACCTGAACTGGTGGGTTACCAATTAATATTTCCAATTATTCATTAATACTCCACAGACAGTCTGATCTCCTACAGATACTCACTTCCACGGTGTAATTGGAAACAAACAGCTGTGTCTGATTTCTTTCTGCCATCTGCTTCCATGAATATCAGACTTATAATCAGATCTCTTCTGACGTTCTTCAGGTTATGATAATATTTAAATGTCAGATGTTGAATTGTTCTCATTTTCTGCAGCAAAAGTCTGTGAGTTCTTCTTCAATCTGTGCTATTCTGGTTCCTAGCCGAGTGGGCGCGTGGTTAGAGCGCAGTAAGTGTTGTATAATCTCAGCAGGAGTGAATCTGTGAGGTTCTGACCTGGCCTTCTGTTATCACTAATATGCAAAGCTCCGGCTAGCGGCCGCTTTAGGACTGACTCATGATCCTGACTGTCTGAGACGTTTCATCCCGAGGTTAACATCAGTACTGCTGGACGCCGGTCACTGCCTCTCATCAAACATCTCACTGCAGGTCATGTGATACACCTCAGCTGAGATGGTTAAAGGTGACCTAATTTAAGGTTCTAAACTTTATCTAGGAATGAATTAAGGTAGTAGACCCTCCTGGGCCGTTTGTTCGATCTGCTCATGATCTCAGCGTTGTTTACGACGACTCGAATAGCAGGTCTTTTCTTCACTTTCCTGACAGAACTCTTTAAAACGTCACATTTCGGAGGCTCGTTGAGTCTGGATGAGAAAGTGCTTTGGTGGGAAGGTTGTCAGACAACATTGTGGCGTATATCTTCAGCTGTGTTTTAAATATCTTTATACAGCCCACACAGTTCCACTGCTCTCAAAGGGGAAATCAAAACAGTAGTGAAGTGACAGGCCCAGCAGTGTGTACTGAACAGCAGACTGAGGCTCCTCTGAAGCTCGGCTGTTTAAGTACAGAAAACAGTAAACTTTCCATATGAGAACTAAAACTTCAGCAGAGTCTCATTTCTCCGCTCTGACTGCAGGAGCCCAGAACCGGGTTCTGAACTCTGGATAAACAGGGGAGGAAGAGAAAGTTCAGATTTCAGACTAATGACCCGCTGTGACCCTAAATTCTGTAAAATCCTGTAAATACTGAAGAACCCGTGGTTTTACATCAGTGTGTTTATTCTTGTGTGTATGTCTTTTGTGAGACCACAGTTGTTTTATTGTTATCCCCTAAATCACCTGGATTATTCAGGTTTTATCTGATGTTATCTTACCTTTACCTTTCTGAGGCATTGCTGTGTAGAATTCAGACGGTTCTGACTCTTGTGGAACCGTCATGACCTCCACTTTATTAGCATTTTGTTTGCTTATGTTTTTTCACACGCCGTTGCTTATGGGGAATGGTAATTTTAGCTTCATCAGTCAATTCTGAGTAGCTTTGGGCCACCCAAGGACATGCTGGATCGGCTCTGATTCTGAAAGAGAACCCAGTCCAGTTCTCCCTCACTAGAAACCTGCACTTCCTGAAGGAACCACACAATGGTTAAGCAGGTAAAGGGGTTCCCACTTCCCACTTTTAGGCACATTTTTGTTGTGTGTGTGTGTGTGTGTGTGTGTGTGTGAGGTGTGTTTTGGAGTGTGTGTGAGTTGTGTTTTATGATGTGTGTATGTGTGGTGTGTGTTTTGAAGTGTGTGAGGTGTGTTTTGGAGTGTGTGAGGTGTGTTTTGGACTCTGTGTGTGTGTGTGTGTGTGTGTGTGTGTGTGTGTGAGGTGTGTTTTGGAGTGTGTGAGGTGTGTTTTGGAGTGTGTGTGTGTGAGGTGTGTTTTGGAGTGTGTGTGAGTTGTGTTTTGGAGTGTGTGTGTGTGTGTGAGGTGTGTTTTGAAATGTGTGTGTGTGTGTTTTGGAGTGTGTGAGGTGTGTTTTGGAGTGTGTGTGAGTTGTGTTTTATGATGTGTGTATGTGTGGTGTGTGTTTTGAAGTGTGTGAGGTGTGTTTTGGAGTGTGTGTGTGTGTGAGGTGTGTTTTGGACTGTGTGAGGTGTGTTTTGAAATGTGTGTGTGTGAGATGTGTTTTGGAGTGTGTGAGGTGTGTTTTGAAATGTGTGTGTGTGAGGTGTGTTTTGGAGTGTGTGTGTGTGTGTGTGTGTGTGTGTGTGTGAGTGTGTGTGCGTTTTACTGCTCTGCCTCTGATCTCCTGCTTTTGTTGGTGGAACGTTTGCTGTTGGTTCCTTTAGAGACTCAGGTTCTCCAGTCTGATCTGATCTGATCCATCAACAGTATCACGATGTTCTGATCTTCATCCAAACTGACTAGGGTTAGAGGTGTTGTTGGAGGTGTTGTTCATTCTCTGATGCTTTTCTGTCAACTCCAACCAGTCTGACCGTTCTCTCAGACCTCTCTCATCAACAAGGTGTTTCTGTCAGCAGAACCGCAGAACCGCAGAACCGCAGATCACTGTTTTCTTTATTCCACTGTTCTGAGAAACTCTGAGACTGCTGAGCTGTAAATACTGCTGCTGCTCTTTTAAAGAGCTTTACAAACACAGGCACTAGAGACTCGTATCCAGTCTGAAATCTGCTGTAACCTCAGAACGTTCAGCCTTGTGTTATAAAATCATGAACACAAACACTGAACCCGAGAGAACCAGCGTTACACATTTTTGTTGTAAGCTGAACCAGTAAACTCCATTTTAAACCTGTGATAATCTGGAGTGCAAACATTCACACTCCCATCCACAATCACCTCACGCTAATTCTGCAGATTTCATTAATGAAGAGCAGAAACTCGCTTCTATGTAAATTAGCTAAACGAATGCAGAGAGACCATCAGTCAGACTCAGGCCGAGTGTGCGTCCAGCGTCCTCTCTTCGTCTGCTCCTGCTGCTGCTGTAAAGGAAATATACAGGGCGGAAGCTGGAAGCTCCTGGATGGAGTTGGCTAATTTGGATTAGGAGGATTTGTGTCCTGCTGTGGGCTGATCTACTGATACGACTGCTGCTGCTCTCCTCTCAGAGTAATGGAAATGAAATCACTCTGAAGGTCTATTTAACTCAGCGAGTAAACAAAGAGACTTTAAAACAAATCAGTGTGAAGAAGAAACACCTCACACACTTTCACACACACCTGTCTGTCAGAGCTGTCGCTGTCACTCAGTGGGGAACATCTTACAGAGCTTCTGAAGAAAACGGTGAACATGCTGCTTTCTACAGACCTTTCTGAATGTACTGTCGCACTTCTGAATGTACTGTCGCACTTCTGAATGTACTCTCACGCTTCTGAATGTACTCTTATGCTTCTGAATGTACTGTCGCGCTTCTGAATGTACTCTCACGCTTCTGAATGTACTGTCGCACTTCTGAATGTACTCTCACGCTTCTGAATGTACTGTCGCACTTCTGAATGTACTGTCGCACTTCTGAATGTACTGTCGTGCTTCTGAATGTACTGTCGCACTTCTGAATGTACTGTCGCGCTTCTGAATGTACTGTCGCACTTCTGAATGTACTGTCGTGCTTCTGAATGTACTGTCGCACTTCTGAATGTACTGTCGTGCTTCTGAATGTACTGTCGCGCTTCTGAATGTACTGTCGTGCTTCTGAATGTACTGTCGCGCTTCTGAATGTACTGTCGCACTTTTGAATGTACTCTCACGCTTCTGAATGTACTCTCACGCTTCTGAATGTACTGTCGCGCTTCTGAATGTAATGTCACACTTCTGAATGTACTGTCACACTTCTGAATGTACTGTCGCACTTCTAAATGTACTCTCGCGCTTCTGAATGTACTCTCGCGCTTCTGAATGTACTCTCGCCCTTCTGAATGTACTCTCACGCTTCTGAATGTTCTGTCGCGCTTCTGAATGTACTCTCACGCTTCTGAATGTACTCTCGAAATTCTGAATGTATTCTCGCACTTCTGAATGTACTGTCGTACTTCTGAATGTACTGTCGCACTTCTGAATGTACTCTCGCGCTTCTAAATGTACTGTCGCACTTCTGAATGTACTCTCGCACTTCTGAATGTACTCTCACGCTTCTGAATGTACTCTCGCGCTTCTGAATGTACTCTCGCACTTCTGAATGTACTCTCACGCTTCTGAATGTACTCTCGCGCTTCTGAATGTACTATCGCACTTCTGAATGTACTCTCACGCTTCTGAATGTAGTCTCGCACTTCTGAATGTACTGTCGTACTTCTGAATGTACTGTCGCACTTCTGAATGTACTCTCGCGCTTCTAAATGTACTGTCGCACTTCTGAATGTACTCTCGCACTTCTGAATGTACTGTCGCACTTCTGAATGTACTCTCGAAATTCTGAATGTACTCTCGCACTTCTGAATGTACTCTCGCTCTTCTGAATGTACTGTCGCACTTCTGAATGTACTGTCGCACTTCTGAATGTACTCTCGCGCTTCTGAATGTACTCTCGAAATTCTGAATGTACTCTCGCACTTCTGAATGTACTCTCGTGCTTCTGAATGTACTGTCGCACTTCTGAATGTACTCTCGCACTTCTGAATGTACTCTCGCGCTTCTGAATGTACTGTCGCGCTTCTGAATGTACTCTCACGCTTCTGAATGTACTCTCACGCTTCTGAATGTACTCTCGAAATTCTGAATGTACTCTTGCACTTCTGAATGTACTCTCGCGCTTCTGAATGTACTGTCGAAATTCTGAATGTACTCTCGCACTTCTGAATGTACTCTCGCGCTTCTGAATGTACTCTCGAAATTCTGAATGTATTCTCGCACTTCTGAATGTACTGTCGTACTTCTGAATGTACTGTCGCACTTCTGAATGTACTCTCGCGCTTCTGAATGTACTCTCGAAATTCTGAATGTACTCTCGCACTTCTGAATGTACTCTCGCGCTTCTGAATGTACTGTCGCACTTCTGAATGTACTCTCACGCTTCTGAATGTACTCTCACGCTTCTGAATGTAGTCTCACGCTTCTGAATGTACTGTCGCGCTTCTGAATGTACTCTCACGCTTCTGAATGTACTCTCGAAATTCTGAATGTTTTCTCGCACTTCTGAATGTACTGTTGCACTTCTGAATGTACTCTCGAAATTCTGAATGTACTCTCGCACTTCTGAATGTACTCTCACGCTTCTGAATGTACTGTCGCACTTCTGAATGTACTCTCGCGCTTCTGCATGTACTGTCGCACTTCTGAATGTACTCTCGCACTTCTGAATGTACTCTCGCGCTTCTGAATGTACTGTCGCGCTTCTGAATGTACTCTCGAAATTCTGAATGTACTCTCGCACTTCTGAATGTACTCTCGCGCTTCGGAATGTACTGTCGCACTTCTGAATGTACTGTCGCGCTTCTGAATGTACTGTGGCGTTTGCAGACCACTGTAAGACCCAGAGTAGATACTGAAGAGAGTCAGTATACACACAGACCTCTCTCTCCGGAGATTAAACAGAGAATATTCCGGTGGGTTTCTGGAGGGTCACCTATTAAAGCGTCCCTCTGTCCGAATACAAAGGGGGAGTTCATTCGGCAGTGCTGAGCGCTGGGAGTGTGCTGGGAGTGCGTGGCGAGAGTGATGCAGGGTGAGGGATTAATGTTTCGTAGTGAAATGTTGGAGTGGTCTGGGAACAGAGCCGTCCTGCTGTTCTGTTTGAGTTTGAGTGGAGATGATGGAGAGTCCTGGTGTTTCCTGCTCCGTAACTCACTCCCAGGAGCTGCGGGTGGTGTGTGTGTGTGTGTGTGTGTGTGTGTCCTCATTATGCTAGGCAACCCTTTCAGCTCTCTCTTTGTTTCTACTAAGAACACAAATTCTGGTTTTGCATATTATTGTGTGTGTGTGTGTGTGTTTTGTTGTAATTTTGTTTGTCGTTGTAGAGAAATGAGTCCTGAGTGCATCTGATCGAGGGGTCGCGGGTTCCTCATCCTCTGCTCCTCCTGGTCGGAGTTTAGACGTTGATGAAGGTTGATGAATTTGAAGATCACTCCTCAGGTGTTAAACCTTCAGGCTCAAGTACTTGTGTGTCCCAACCAGCTCCACATCTACTCCACCGATACTGGAGGTGGTCTGGGCTTCCTGAACTCCTTCCTCCCTCATATCCATGAGATGATAAGTTCATCCACCTGCATCAAGCTTCTCTCCCAGCAGTGCAGGCTGAGAAATCGAAGAAGAAGATTCTCAGTTATGATGAACTCATTTAGCCAAAAATATACAAAGATACAAACCCTAACTCAGCTTTTACCAGTAAAGTTCAAATTCTACATCGCTGTACTGCAGTTTCCCCCAGTAGAAACTCTCACTTCTGATATTAGCTTTGCAGTTCCCACTAGTGATGATATCAGATCTACAGATTTACAAAGCCTGCTCATATGTTACCAGTGAATGTCATTTCACCCTCTCACAGCTACAGGGACTTGTTTACTAGTAGAAATTGTAGTTCCAGATATCTACTCAGAAATTCTTACTAGTAAAAAGTCCATATCAACAAATCTATAAAGGAATTCAAATACAAGTACAAATTCTAAACTCTAAGACTAATTGTAAAATGCCGTTAGGAAATAGTTTTAGATATCTACAAGTTTTACAGAGTAATATTAATAATATTATTATTTAAAAGTAAGAACCCTAACCGAGAGGATCTGCAGTTTCTGTCAGTAAATAAATAACTGTAGAAATCGAACTGAAGGTGAAGATAAGGGTGAGCAGTACTGAACCCTCAGGTGAATATGAGTCTGCTGGGTTTAGTTCTAGCCATGACTCTGTAAAGCACATGAAGCTGCATTCCCTTTGTGTCTGTGTTAAAGCAGCTGGTTCCTCCAGTTTTGTGGAAGTACGTTCCCCATGCTAACTGAAGGGAGATATGGGTTATATATCTCTGTTACTTTCCACCCTGTTTTGTCTGTCTCAGCTCTACTGGAATCTCCTGCAGCTGTGATGTAGACAAAGTCGCTGGCATCTCCAGTCTGATCAGCTGATTCCTGTGGTGCATGTGAAGTCCAGAAACTCTTGAACAAGCCATCAAAAGGCAGCAAAGCCCATCAGAGAGTGTGTGTTGACTGGGTGGTGCTGCTGTTGCTGCTTTCCAGACCATCATGACCATCATTTAGCATGCACCCTCCAGCCAAGTCAGAGAACCCCACCAGGAGCTCCTGTACAGACTGCTGTTCCTCTGGCTTGGTCAGTGGGGGCTCAGACCGGTATCTCAGTAATGCTGCTTTGTGGACGGGTTTTCTACGCTGAACTTCAGTCTAATGGACAGATTTGATTCTTTAATGAAAGTAAAGTGTGACAGCAGGTGGGGGAAATCAGGTGTGCCTGAGTGAACGCTTTCTCACAGATAGAACACAATTCTCAACTTTATTAGAAGAACAAATGACAGACAGATGTGTGACGACAGGAGGAATAGTGTGGAGTCTGTTTCCTCGCTGAAGGAGGACAAGAATGAAATACTGCAGCGTTGTCATTTATCACATCTAAAGCTGCATATTGCTTTCCTGTCTAATGCATAAAAATATATACACACACACACACACACACACTCTCTGCTCTTCTGGATGATTCCTGCTCAGTTTTTCATCTCCTGCTCGGATGAAAGCTCCGGTTTGTCCCTGTCGGATTGTTCAGAGGACGAAGCTCCACAGCAGAAGAGCCGCTCTCCTCCGTAACCTCGCTCATTCATCTCCCAAGCCTGTGCTTCTGCCCTCCGTTTCTCCACCCATCTCTCACGCTGTTCCACAGCGAGACAGGAGAAGCTGAAAAAGAGAACGCTGCATTGTAAAACAGCAGGCCTGACGAACTTTTCTAGCCAACACTAACATCCCCGACCTACCTAACAGTAACGGCCTTAACCAACACTGCTGCAGCAGCCTGACTGTACATTCACCAGTGTCTGGAGTGTGTGTGTGTGTGTGTGTGTGTGTTGGGAGTGATGAATCTGTCCGTGTCTGTGTGGAAGCTGGGACTGATGGAGATGTCGGGCTAATTGTCTGCTGTGTTGTGTTGCAGTTGGAGCTGCAGGTGCGCTTTTGAAGTGAAGCCATGAGAGAAACTCTGATCATCTAATCCTGCTTCAAACGTCCACACCAAAGAGACGCTGCTGAGCTCTAATGATCAACTGATTCATCAAACAACACACACACACACACACACACACACACACACTATCTAGACTGTACAACTCACACACACATGGTTTCTACTGTACCATACACACACACACACACACACATGGTTTCTACTGTACCATACACACACACACACTCTAGTTCATCTGTTCACCTGGTGAACTACAGTGTGTGCAGGCAACAAAACTCCCGGGTAGCAAAATGCTGTGGGCTACTTCTGCTGGCTCACTATCAGCACTGGCAAAATTCACCTGAAGCAAAAGTGTCCCACATATTAACAACACTCATACGACCCACACCTCCCAAAACCACTGCCTGACATTCACCACTGCTGTAACCAACAACAGCTTTATTCAGGCTATAATACTACTACTACTACTAATAATAATAATAATAATAATAATAACAATACTACTACTAATAATAATAATAATAACAATACCAATACTACTACTACTACTACTAATAATAATAATAACAATACTACTACTAATAATAATAATAATAACAATACTACTACTACTAATAATAATAATAACAATACCAATACTACTACTACTACTACTAATAATAATAATACCAATACTACTACTACTACTACTACTACTAATAGTACCAATACTACTACTACTACTACTAAGAATAATAATACCAATAATAATAATAATAATACCAATACTACTACTACTACTATTAATAATAATACCAATACTACTACTACTAATAATAATAATAATACCAATACTACTACTACTACTACTAATAATAATAATAGTACCAATAATAATAATACCAATACTACTACTACTACTACTACTAATAATAATAATACCAATACTACTACTACTACTAATAATAATAATAATACCAATACTACTACTACTAATAATAATAACAATACCAATACTACTACTACTATTAATAATAATAACAATACTACTACTAATAATAATAATAATACCAATAATAATAATAGTACCAATACTACTACTAATAATAGTAATAATAATAAAAATAATAACAATACTACTACTACTACTACTAATAATAATAATACCAATACTACTACTACTACTAAGAATAATAATAACAATACTACTACTACTACTAAGAATAATAATACCAATAATAATAATAATAATACCAATACTACTACTAAGAATAATAATAATAACAATACTACTACTACTACTAAGAATAATAATACCAATAATAATAATAATACCAATACTACTACTACTACTACTACTACTAATAGTACCAATACTACTACTACTACTACTAAGAATAATAATACCAATAATAATAATAATAATACCAATACTACTACTACTACTATTAATAATAATACCAATACTACTACTACTACTAATAATAATAATACCAATACTACTACTAATAATAATAATAATAATAATAGTACCAATAATAATAATACCAATACTACTACTACTACTACTAATAATAATAATAATACCAATACTACTACTACTAATAATAATAATAATAATACCAATACTACTACTAATAATAATAATAACAATACCAATACTACTACTACTATTAATAATAATAACAATACTACTACTAATAATAATAATAATACCAATAATAATAATAGTACCAATACTACTACTAATAATAGTAATAATAATAAAAATAATAACAATACTACTACTACTACTAATAATAATAATAATACCAATACTACTACTACTACTAAGAATAATAATAATAACAATACTACTACTACTACTAAGAATAATAATACCAATAATAATAATAATACCAATACTACTACTAAGAATAATAATAATAACAATACTACTACTACTACTAAGAATAATAATACCAATAATAATAATAATACCAATACTACTACTACTAATAATAATAATACCAATACTACTACTACTAATAATAATAATAATAATACCAATAATAATAATAGTACCAATACTACTACTACTACTACTAATAATAATAAAAATAATAACAATACTACTACTAATAATAATAATAATACCAATACTACTACTAATAATAATAATAATAATACCAATACTACTACTACTACTAAGAATAATAATAATAACAATACTACTACTACTAATAATAATAATAATAATAACAATACCAATACTACTACTACTACTAATAATAATAATAATAATACCAATACTACTACTACTACTAAGAATAATAATAATAACAATACCAATACTACTACTACTACTAATAATAATAACAATACCAATACTACTACTACTACTACTAATAATAATAATACCAATACTACTACTACTACTAAGAATAATAATAATAATAACAATACTACTACTACTAATAATAATAACAATACCAATACTACTACTACTACTAATAATAATAATAC
>NC_132892.1:10000-20000 GCF_030463535.1 Salminus brasiliensis | reverse complement strand
CTCCCTCTGTGGTCTCGTAGTCTCCCTCTGTGGTCCTGTGGTCTCCTCCTGTGGTCCTGTGGTCTCCTCCTGTGGTCTCCCTCTGTGGTCCTGTGGTCTCCCTCTGTGGTCTCGTAGTCTCCTCCTGTGGTCTCCCTCTGTGGTCTCGTAGTCTCCTCCTGTGGTCTCGTCCTGTGGTCTCCCTCTGTAGTCCTGTGGTCTCCCTCTGTGGTCCTGTGGTCTCCTCCTGTGGTCTCTTGATAAGACCTGTTTGTTTGTAAGTATGTGATTTTCAGCTTAATGTTTTTCCGTGGTGTTTAGAAATGTTCAGTTTAGGAAGGGTTATAGGATTATCTGTTATCTGTTATTTTTATTTCTAAGATTAAGGGTAGTTTGAGCTAACCTATTTTGTGTTGTGCTGTAAGGATATCTTATGTTTGAGTGTTCTTTTTATTAAGTATGTTGTGTGAGTTTATACTTGACAGTGTGTTTCTAGAATAAGAACCATGTGGACACACACAAACATGTATACACACACACACACACACACACACACACACATATATATGGAATCTATTTTCTCATGCAACAAGTGGGTCTGTTGTGAAGTATGTTATCCAGACTAGATTGCAACTATGACAAGCAGCCATGAGGCACAGCATGTCAACTACTTATAAACCCCATATCCCACTTGGGATGCTGTACCAACTGCTTACAACAGCATAGCAACCTTGGAACAACATTGGGACTTAATTCCATAACATCGGCATAGCAACCATCTGGGACATCACAGCAAACATTTAGAATAAAACAGCAACAACTGTAGAAACTGTGCGATTATAGCCACAGCAGTCATTTGTAAAATCAGATGGAACAGCATAGCAACTGCCTAATAACTGAACTACATGTCATACCATGGCAACCTTGGCAACAGCTTGGTAATCATTTGGAGCTGCACAGGAGCCACATAGCAACCACCTAGCAACACTAGCAAGTAATACTTGCAAGTAAGCAAGTAATAATTTCATCAAGGCCAAAAGTAAAAAATGCTAGATAAGCAAGCTAGAGTTTTCAGCTTAATTTAGATCTTGTTTCATGATATTCATAAGTAATAATTATGGCTAATGTAATATTGAAGGATACAAATGAAATTTCCACATGGCTAATAAATGATACATTATTTGGGCACACTCCTGTAAAATGCATGCAAATATGGAGAAAATAATGTGGAGTGCTTAAACAGAAAAAAAAAAAACAGATGAATATCATGTATATGATTATTGTATTCATTGCTTTGTTCTCCAATTCAATCTTTTCCATTTCTCACAGATTTATTGGTATTTTGAATTGAGCTTATCTCTATTTTTCTGTTCCCCCAGAATGTAATGCTGTCCTGTTCAAAGTCTTCTCCTGCACCTAGTGTTGATTTTCCTTCCTCGTTGAAATTTCGCTTCAAAAATACACACAATCAGAAGATTTTTCAAAGATGTTAAGCTGATGAAAAGAGGAAGAACATGGCGTCCAGTAAAATCTACAACACTCAGCAAATGTCTGCTCTTCCACCTCGTAGACAAATGCAGAAAAACACAGGCAAGAAGAAAAGTTACCGCTGCTTAGACTGTGAAAAGAGCTTTAATTATCAGAGTAATCTCAAAACACACCAGCGCATTCACACAGGAGAGAAACCATATCACTGCTCAGACTGTGGGAAGAGTTTTAATCATCAGAGTAATCTTCTTCAACACCAGCACATTCACACAGGAGAGAAGCTGCATCACTGCTCAGACTGTGGGAAGAGTTTTACTAGACAGAGTAATCTGAAAACACACCAGCGCACTCACACTGGAGAAAAGCCATATTGCTGCTTAGACTGTGGAAAGAGTTTTAATCATAAGAGGACTCTCCAACTACACCAGCACATTCACACGGGAGAGAAGCCATATCAGTGCTCAGACTGTGGGAAAAGCTTTAATCAACTGAGTTCACTCCAACAACACCAGCGCATTCATACTGGAGAGAAGCCATATCAGTGCTCAGACTGTGGAAAGAGTTTTAATCATCAGAGTCATCTTAGCACACATCAGCGCATTCACACAGGAGAGAAACCGTATCACTGCTCAGACTGTGGAAAGTGTTTTAATCAACAGAGCCATCTCTTCACCCACCAGCGGATTCATTCAGGAGAGAAGCGGTATCACTGCTCAGACTGTGGGAAGTGTTTTAATCAACAAAGTCATTTGGACACACACCAACGCATTCACACAGGAGAGAAACCGTATCACTGCTCAGAGTGTGAGAACAGTTTTTCTCAGGAGAGTAATCTCATTCAGCACCAGCGCATTCACACAGGAGAAAAACCATATCACTGCTTAGACTGTGAAAGGAGTTTTTCTCGAGAGAGTAATCTCCTTCAACACCAGCGCATTCACACAGGAGAGAAACCATATTACTGCTCAGACTGTGAGAAGAGCTTCAGACATTCAAGTACATTTAAAAGACACAAGTGCATTAAGAACAAAAAGGGCAGTAACACCTAAAGCCATTACAGATCCCAACCTGGAGTTAAAAAATAAAAACTACTTTACAGAAAAGGAACTTGGTTTAAATTGTTTCTGAAACTTAATTATAAAACAAATATAAATGTAAGTTCTAAATGCCACATCCAGCCTACAGCCCATACATTTATGATGTCCTCTCAAATTAGCTAGAGGAGTTCCACTATGTCATTGCTTAGTAAAAGAATGCATTAACATCTAACAGAAGTGCAAGTACACATGCAGTAAATGTAATAAAGAATATGAATTTATATCTGTGATAAATGCGATGTATGTTTTGCATGACACTAATAGGTTTGGGAAGAGTAACAGCAAAACCGTTTTTAAAAATATATATATGACTAGGGTTAGGGTTATCTGAAAATGTTTTTTTTTTTTTTTTTTTTTTTTTTTTTTTTTTAATTATGACTTGTCTGATGTGTCAAATTTCTGCTGTGTGTCTATCTAGTACATGGCCAAAGTAACTTTAATATGGATTTAAGAGAGCCACAGGGTGGGGGCACTGTGGGAGCTGACTGATTGGTAATGCCATGCTCTGAAAACATGATTGAACCTGTTTACTAAAACCATTCACTTGTCCTCATGTATGAGGCTGTATCCTCCAGATGTAATCATACATTGGAAATAGGTTTAATATTTATGAGTCCGTATCCTGTGGTGTGGATGAATTCTCTGGTCTGAAACACAACGTTGATGTAATGCCTGAAAGACTGTCAACCAATGAAAGTTGAGCTGAACCAACCTTTTATATACAGTCAGCAGGGCACATATGTACTGTAGAGTCCAGGTAAATACACAAACATACATATATGCATTACATACAAACAAGCATCAGCACACTAAAAACGTTTTTAAAAAACGCTTGATTCTTATTTTCAAATTTATATTTGTTTCTAGAGAGTATATTTGGTAGTAGATTTCTTATCAATGCTCTGAAGCACAGCATAACATTGCTTCAATTTGATTTTATCAATTTCAATAACAGCAGAAGAAATGATAACTAATAAACTAATAAAAACCAGTTTTCTTTAAGGAAAGGATTGGGAATAGTTATCACTTATAATATTAATAGTTATACACAAAATGTGTTACTTTTTTGGCTTTATTAACTACTTAATTTATTCTTATGTGTAATTTATTCTAATACAGTGTTTTTGAGCAAAATCATTTTTACTTTCCAGTTAAACAGCTTTTAAAAATGCAAATATATATGAGATACTACGTTGTTCCTGATAGGCTGAGAATGAGATTGTTTGAATGTTTGCTCCCCCATTTCCTTCTCACCAGGTGTGGAATTGTTCTATATTAGATGTGAAAACCTGTGATTATTAAGCTGTTAAAAGGAGAGCAGAGTGAGGAGTGCACTGCTAAACTGAGCAGAGCATCGTCTAGGCCTAATAGGCCTATTTTGCTCACTATTCTTTCTCCCTGAAGCTATGCAGGGCGAATGTGTGAAATTAAGTTGTATCTAAGATACTGTTATTATATTTTATGGTGTTAACATCAATCATAATATCTAGGGGTGGGCATCATTTAACCAAGTTTAAATTTTATAGTTGATGTAATAATTTGTAAGACTGAAAGAGATGAGATTTTAGGACTCGTCAATCAGTACGGTACAAAACTTTTCTATGAGATTTTGCCTTTTTTACTTTGTATATTTATTACATGTAATCTACTATGTATGTAATATTTTACGTAATCCTGTAGCATATTTCTGTATTTGTTATAAAAGCATTGGCCAGCATTAAAAATTGCATCATTGTGCTAATAAGTATTATATTTGTGTATTACTCCTGTTTGCAGTTTAAGCAGTTGTAGTACCTCTTTATATTTACATGTAAATTATGTATGTGTATAAAAATTACAGAATGTTCAGACAAGTCATACATTTTTGAAGGCCTGTAGAAAATGCAATAGAACCATATGATGTATTTATTCTGTGCAGAGTAGAAATGTTATTTTTCTATACATTAGGGTTAGGGTTAGGGAAATATTATAAAAACGTTACGGGTTAGGGTTAGGGTGGGTTAGGGTTGGGTTAAGATTAGGGTTAGGAACAGGCAGCAGAGTGAGGAGTGTGCCACTAGACTGAGCAGGACACCCTCTAGACCTACTTGGCCTTGTTTGCTCACCTGTTCCCTCTCCCCAATGCTACAGTAAAGCAGGGAGTGAACAGGTGTGAGGTTGAGGTGTATTGAAAATCCTATGATTAGAGTGATGTGAGCAGAATGAGGAATAGGTGTGAGGTTGAGGTGTATTGGAAATCCTATGATTAGAGTGATGTGAGCAGGATGAGGAACAGGTGTGAGGTTGAGGTGTATTGGAAATCCTATGATTAGAGTGATGTGAGCAGGATGAGGAACAGGTGTGAGGTTGAGGTGTAGTAGATTTGATATGATTTGTAAATCTGTGATTATTGAGTCAGCTGTTAAGAGGAGGGCAGAGTGAAGTACGCACTGCTAGACTGAGCAGGGTCAGGGTTATGTCTTAGATTATGATTAAGGTTAGGACTAGATTAAGATTAGGGTAAGGGGCTGGGGCTAGGGTTAAGGTTAGGGTAAGGTAGTGTTTAGGGTTAGGGTCTCACTGGGACTAAAATAGGGTTTGTGATAATGCGATGAATTTGGTAAGTTAGAGTGCATGCTAATGGGTTCTTAAGTAGGACACAGACTTGAGAGTGATCCGGTGTCACGGCCTCGTTCTCATGCTCTTCCCCGGGGCAATCCCAGGGCTCCGCCCATGAGCCCTGTCAGGAGCCAAGCTTCTGGAGTTGGTGAGCATGCGCACTGCAGCCTCTTCCCCTCGTTAACCTCATGCACAACACCTGGGACGGTGGCTACAAAAGCCTTATGCCTTCATTGAACCGGTTGCCGTGAATTCACTGAAACTTCCAAGGTCCAGAGATTTCCACAGCCTGCTCCAGTAGTGTCCTTCTTTGCCGTGTCTCTTGTGCTCTGTTTATCTGTTTGTTTTTGGTAAACCTGCTTTTGTTCTTGTTTGGTTTCTGTGTTAGCTGTGCTTGTTAGCACTTAGCCTTTCTTCCCTGAGTGTCCTGGTGTTTTGTTTGTGTAGGCCAGAGCCCGGCTTGTGGCTTTTTGTTGTTATTAATATCTGCCCTGTTTAGCACCCAGGTGCTGCAGGTGGGTTTCTGTTCTCCTCCATGCCCCTGTCCCCTCCCGAGTTAGGCTCAGTAGTTTTTTGTTATCCTGCCCTGTTTTGGTTTTGTTAATGGCTAGTGTACTCAAGCTCTTTACTCTTCCCGGTCCCCTGTTTGTTGTTTTGTTAAAGTCCAGTCTGATTGCTCAAGTTTGTATTATTTGTTGGTTTTGGTTGTTGGCTTATCCCATCTTGTTTATAAACCCTGTTTTGTGTTGCCCTAACTGTGCTTATTAAAGTCTTGCATCGTCCCATCCCTGCAAGTGTTTCCTGGTTTTTCACTGCCACGCCTGACCAGGCATGACATCCGGGTATGGTTGTCCTTAAGAGACACTCTTGTCATCATTTGAACAGGTTTCTTTCTCAGGTTTTTTTTTATTCATTTTATTATTTTTTTTAAAGACAAAAGAGAAAACTATTTACATTCTATCTACTCTTCCCTCTTGTTCAGTCTGTTGGGGAACAGTATATACGCAATATAGCCTTTTAATCCACCATTTTTCTTTCAGTCTTCTTTGTCTGGTTGTCCAGTTGGGATTGTGGTCCAGAGCTCTGACTCTTAGCTTATTTAGACCATGCCTCTGAAAGTGCGATATTAGATGACTGTTTCTTCTTATTATGTTTGATGTTGTACTGATGTGTACAGAAGTCTGGTTCTGATGGATGTGCCGGTCTCTCCCACATACTGTTTCCCACACTGACTGCACAGAATTAGATGGACCCAGTTTTGTCTGTTTAGAGGTATTGTTTTGGGAATGGAATATGCTGTTTGATTTTGGTGGGTTTTATTTATTTATTTATTTATTTATTTATTTATTTTTTACAATTTTCTAAGGTGACCTAATTGCAGAGTGTTGATTGGGGGGCCACATTCTGCTGTGCACCAATAGATCCTTCAGGTTTTTGTGTTTGTATTGTCAACCAGCAGATTGTTCTGTTTGTGTATCTTATTTAATATTAATGGGTCTCTTGAGTACCTCATTACAAATGGGATGGTTTGATTTGCAGAGCATTGAGATTGTTTGTGTTTTTCCCAATCCTTGTATACCGAACGCAGGAACGATCTGGGGTATCCCTGAGCGCGCGATGCTCTAAAGAGGGTTTGAGTGGCTTTTTGAAAGTCACTGTTTAACTGGGTAAATTTCAAAACGGATTAGTTGGGATTTAATAATGCCTCAAGGTGTGCTTGGGGTGGAAGCTGTGTATTGGCTGTGTTTTGGTATTGGAAAGTTTGGGCCTTTAAGTTGTTGTGTCCAGGAAATCAATATGCGAGCTATCGATTTTGTACTTGACTTTAATGGATTCATGGTGGGTTTTGAGAGTGGATATGAAATCCTGAAATAGTTCCTCTGAGTGCAGCCATGTTCCCCAGATGTCATCCAGATACCGAAGGTTGTGTCCCTGCAGGAATCTGCATTTTGGAAACACTGTTTCTTCCCAGTTTGCCATGTATATGTTCACATATGCTGATAAGCACATAAGCAAATTTATTTTGCCCATAGCAGTGCCTTTCGTCTGGAGGTAAAATTGATTATTGAATTCAAAATTGTTTCTTGTTAAACTAATTTCCAATAATTCTAGTAGCTCCTCATCTGGTCTTTGGTTCATCAGGGTTTTGATTAAAACGACAGCTTGGAGTCCTCTTGTGTCTATATTAGTGTATAGATCAACAGGAAGGTTTTGTTCTGTAATTTCATGTTTTTAACTTTCCCTATAAAATCGTACGTGTCGATATAATTTTGGTGTTTTGTAGCTAGGGGATTTGGGAAGTGGTCCAGATATTCTGCTATTCTATAGCTTTCACTCCCACAGTCAGAAACTATGGGTGGCATACCTGGTGGCATGATCTCTGTTGGCCAATTTTCCCGGGGTTTGTGTATTTTGGGGAGAAGATAGAACTGTCTTGGTCGTGGGGGGTCCTCCCCTGTGAGATATTGACCCTGTTTTGGGGTGATGAATCCCACTGAGAGCTTACTCAAGCATTCTTTAATAAGGTTCTTTGTTTCTAGATAAATTGGTCTGTCCAGGTTTTTATAGTACGTTTGGTTGTTTAATTGTGTAATTACTTCCTGCACATATTGTGTGCGGTCCATGATGACCGTGGCGTTCCCTTTGTCGGTCGGTTTTATTATCAGACTTCCATCCTTCATTAGTGTTTTTAAAGTCTCTTCCTCTAGGGTGGTTAGGTTTGGTTTAGTAATGTCTGGTTGTATGGAGAGATCTTTCAGTGCATTCAAGTTTAGTGTTGTTATATCCTTTAGTGGTTGGGGCAATTTGGTTTCCGGAGGTTCCCAGTCAGATTTGGGCATGAATGTTTTTTTGTTGTTTATTGCTTCCCCTGTTTCCTCAAAAAACATGGCTAATTTTAATCTGCGGTGGTAGTCAGTCATTTGGGCTAGTAGTTCCGTATTGGTGGTGGATTTTACCATACAGGTGGGAATATAAGTCCTTTTTGTAGGAGTGACGTTTGATTGGTGGTTAGGGTAAACATTTTGGATAGATTGATTACTTTCTTGTCCCTGGCCTGAGGCATGCCTGGGTTTTTTTGGGGTAGTTAGTTTAAATGAAAAAGCCAGTGATTGGAAATGGTTTGTGCAGTTGCTCGTGTCCAGTGCACATCATCTTGGGTTGTGGCAACATTTTCTTTAAGGATGGCTGGAATACTTTTGCCTGACTCCTTGATGAAATTGTTCATCATCTGAATGTTGTTTTTCATCATGGTTGGTAGTCTACCACTGTAGTTGATCAGGGGGATATGTATTACTGCATTGGGAAAGGTGCCCTCTGCTGCCCCCAGAAGCCTTGACAGTTGTTTTTTTGATCAGTGTGGGGTTACTCTGGGTCCTATTGTTTATTGTTTATCCCAAAGGATAGAATGACCTTTTGTGTGTTTGCACAGGTTGGGGGTTTGTGTTTAAGAATATGATAAGCATGTGCTAGTTGAGCCCCTGGGTAGCTGTCCACCTGTACTCTGTTGCCTTTAATTTCAGGTAGTCTGAAAAGGTTGGAGTCTCCAGTCTGAAGATGCCCGTTGGCATATTTATCCCCATAATGTACATGGCATGTGAAACAGCTTGTTTCTTCTGCGCTCTGGGTTGGAGAGATTCCTGCCTCCTGGGTGTCTTGTCGGATTGGAGAGGTACTAGCATCCTGGGTTAGTTTAACTGGAAAGTGTTTCACTAATCACCTCCTCCCCAGTTGCAACTCTACGTAGAGGTCGCTTAAGGGATTCTGATTCTGGGCTTTTTTCAGGTTCCTGAGATTGTTGTAGGACATGCCGGGCTTCAGGGTTTGATTTTTGTTTATGACTGGGATTGGTGGTAGTACAGCTGGCCCCACCTCCTAAGAGAGTATTGGTGCTTGGTCCTTGTTTAGAAGGAACTGTAGTGGAGTTATTTCCCTTGCTGCTAATAGGGTCTGTAAACTGGTTAAGGTCCTGATTGGGCCCTGGCTCAGGGTTAGTGCTGGGGCTTCTTAACTGAATGAGGTCAGGATTGGGACCCAAATTAGGGTCCGTACTGGTGCCTGAAATCTGGTTGTGGTTGGGCCTTGGGTCAGGGACAGTACTGGGGCCTGAATTGTTTGTTTGAGGAGAGGCCATCATTTGTGAGATTTCTGCTGTGGCCCGCTGGATAGTACTAACCTGTATTTTCTTGAGGTTCTGCCGAGACCATCTGATGGCCACATCCCAGGCATCCCCCCATCTGTCTGTGTGTTTGGATTTAAGATCCCCAGTTAGTTCTTGTATTGTCTGCAGGTAGTGTTCCTCCAAGATTTGTAGCGTGTTGTGGAGCCAGTTACGAGCATTCCCATAAAGTAGTGATTCTGTTGTGTGTTGGGGTGGCTGGTTTGATGTTGATGAGTGACTGACCTATGGTGTTAATGCTTAATTGAAGTATCACATGGAAAGAAGACCACTGAGACTCAGATAGCATGCTTGGTCCGAAGGCTCTGGCAGGGGTTAGGTTTTTGTTATGTACAATGACTAGGGTTAGGGTTAGTAGGGTTAGGGTTAGTAGGGTTAGGTTTATGGTTTTGTAGCTAGGGGATTTGGGAAGTGGTCCAGATATTCTGCTATTCTATAGCTTTCACTCCCACAGTCAGAAACTATGGGTCTACTTGGTGGCATGATCTCTGTTGGCCAATTTTCCCGGGGTTTGTGTATTTTGGGGAGAAGATAGAACTGTCTTGGTCGTGGGGTGTCCTCCCCTGTGAGATATTGACCCTGTTTTGGGGTGATGAATCCCACTGAGAGCTTACTCAAGCATTCTTTAATAAGGTTCTTTGTTTCTAGATAAATTGGTCTG
>NC_132892.1:0-5000 GCF_030463535.1 Salminus brasiliensis | reverse complement strand
TTAGGGTTAGGGTTAGGGTTAGGGTTAGGGTTAGGGTTAGGGTTAGGGTTAGGGTTAGGGTTAGGGTTAGGGTTAGGGTTAGGGTTAGGGTTAGGGTTAGGGTTAGGGTTAGGGTTAGGGTTAGGGTTAGGGTTAGGGTTAGGGTTAGGGTTAGGGTTAGGGTTAGGGTTAGGGTTAGGGTTAGGGTTAGGGTTAGGGTTAGGGTTAGGGTTAGGGTTAGGGTTAGGGTTAGGGTTAGGGTTAGGGTTAGGGTTAGGGTTAGGGTTAGGGTTAGGGTTAGGGTTAGGGTTAGGGTTAGGGTTAGGGTTAGGGTTAGGGTTAGGGTAGGGTTAGGGTTAGGGTTAGGGTTAGGGTTAGGGTTAGGGTTAGGGTTAGGGTTAGGGTTAGGGTTAGGGTTAGGGTTAGGGTTAGGGTTAGGGTTAGGGTTAGGGTTAGGGTTAGGGTTAGGGTTAGGGTTAGGGTTAGGGTTAGGGTTAGGGTTAGGGTTAGGGTTAGGGTTAGGGTTAGGGTTAGGGTTAGGGTTAGGGTTAGGGTTAGGGTTAGGGTTAGGTTAGGGTTAGGGTTAGGGTTAGGGTTAGGGTTAGGGTTAGGGTTAGGGTTAGGGTTAGGGTTAGGGTTAGGGTTAGGGTTAGGGTTAGGGTTAGGGTTAGGGTTAGGGTTAGGGTTAGGGTTAGGGTTAGGGTTAGGGTTAGGGTTAGGTTAGGGTTAGGGTTAGGGTTAGGGTTAGGGTTAGGGTTAGGGTTAGGGTTAGGGTTAGGGTTAGGGTTAGGGTTAGGGTTAGGGTTAGGGTTAGGGTTAGGGTTAGGGTTAGGGTTAGGGTTAGGGTTAGGGTTAGGGTTAGGGTTAGGGTTAGGGTTAGGGTTAGGGTTAGGGTTAGGGTTAGGGTTAGGGTTAGGGTTAGGGTTAGGGTTAGGGTTAGGGTTAGGGTTAGGGTTAGGGTTAGGGTTAGGGTTAGGGTTAGGGTTAGGGTTAGGGTTAGGGTTAGGGTTAGGGTTAGGGTTAGGGTTAGGGTTAGGGTTAGGGTTAGGGTTAGGGTTAGGGTTAGGGTTAGGGTTAGGGTTAGGGTGGTTAGGGTTAGGGTTAGGGTTAGGGTTAGGGTTAGGGTTAGGGTTAGGGTTAGGGTTAGGGTTAGGGTTAGGGTTAGGGTTAGGGTTAGGGTTAGGGTTAGGGTTAGGGTTAGGGTTAGGGTTAGGGTTAGGGTTAGGGTTAGGGTTAGGGTTAGGGTTAGGGTTAGGGTTAGGGTTAGGGTTAGGGTTAGGGTTAGGGTTAGGGTTAGGGTTAGGGTTAGGGTTAGGGTTAGGGTTAGGTTAGGGTTAGGGTTAGGGTTAGGGTTAGGGTTAGGGTTAGGGTTAGGGTTAGGGTTAGGGTTAGGGTTAGGGTTAGGGTTAGGGTTAGGGTTAGGGTTAGGGTTAGGGTTAGGGTTAGGGTTAGGGTTAGGGTTAGGGTTAGGGTTAGGGTTAGGGTTAGGGTTAGGGTTAGGGTTAGGGTTAGGGTTAGGGTTAGGGTTAGGGTTAGGGTTAGGGTTAGGGTTAGGGTTAGGGTTAGGGTTAGGGTTAGGGTTAGGGTTAGGGTTAGGGTTAGGGTTAGGGTTAGGGTTAGGGTTAGGGTTAGGGTTAGGGTTAGGGTTAGGGTTAGGGTTAGGGTTAGGGTTAGGGTTAGGGTTAGGGTTAGGGTTAGGGTTAGGGTTAGGGTTAGGGTTAGGGTTAGGGTTAGGGTTAGGGTTAGGGTTAGGGTTAGGGTTAGGGTTAGGGTTAGGGTTAGGGTTAGGGTTAGGGTTAGGGTTAGGGTTAGGGTTAGGGTTAGGGTTAGGGTTAGGGTTAGGGTTAGGGTTAGGGTTAGGGTTAGGGTTAGGGTTAGGGTTAGGGTTAGGGTTAGGGTTAGGGTTAGGGTTAGGGTTAGGGTTAGGGTTAGGGTTAGGGTTAGGGTTAGGGTTAGGGTTAGGGTTAGGGTTAGGGTTAGGGTTAGGGTTAGGGTTAGGGTTAGGGTTAGGGTTAGGGTTAGGGTTAGGGTTAGGGTTAGGGTTAGGGTTAGGGTTAGGGTTAGGGTTAGGGTTAGGGTTAGGGTTAGGGTTAGGGTTAGGGTTAGGGTTAGGGTTAGGGTTAGGGTTAGGGTTAGGGTTAGGGTTAGGGTTAGGGTTAGGGTTAGGGTTAGGGTTAGGGTTAGGGTTAGGGTTAGGGTTAGGGTTAGGGTTAGGGTTAGGGTTAGGGTTAGGGTTAGGGTTAGGGTTAGGGTTAGGGTTAGGGTTAGGGTTAGGGTTAGGGTTAGGGTTAGGGTTAGGTTAGGGTTAGGGTTAGGGTTAGGGTTAGGGTTAGGGTTAGGGTTAGGGTTAGGGTTAGGGTTAGGGTTAGGGTTAGGGTTAGGGTTAGGGTTAGGGTTAGGGTTAGGGTTAGGGTTAGGGTTAGGGTTAGGGTTAGGGTTAGGGTTAGGGTTAGGGTTAGGGTTAGGGTTAGGGTTAGGGTTAGGGTTAGGGTTAGGGTTAGGGTTAGGGTTAGGGTTAGGGTTAGGGTTAGGGTTAGGGTTAGGGTTAGGGTTAGGGTTAGGGTTAGGGTTAGGGTTAGGGTTAGGGTTAGGGTTAGGGTTAGGGTTAGGGTTAGGGTTAGGGTTAGGGTTAGGGTTAGGGTTAGGGTTAGGGTTAGGGTTAGGGTTAGGGTTAGGGTTAGGGTTAGGGTTAGGGTTAGGGTTAGGGTTAGGGTTAGGGTTAGGGTTAGGGTTAGGGTTAGGGTTAGGGTTAGGGTTAGGGTTAGGGTTAGGGTTAGGGTTAGGGTTAGGGTTAGGGTTAGGGTTAGGGTTAGGGTTAGGGTTAGGGTTAGGGTTAGGGTTAGGGTTAGGGTTAGGGTTAGGGTTAGGGTTAGGGTTAGGGTTAGGGTTAGGGTTAGGGTTAGGGTTAGGGTTAGGGTTAGGGTTAGGGTTAGGGTTAGGGTTAGGGTTAGGGTTAGGGTTAGGGTTAGGGTTAGGGTTAGGGTTAGGGTTAGGGTTAGGGTTAGGGTTAGGGTTAGGGTTAGGGTTAGGGTTAGGGTTAGGGTTAGGGTTAGGGTTAGGGTTAGGGTTAGGGTTAGGTTAGGGTTAGGGTTAGGGTTAGGGTTAGGGTTAGGGTTAGGGTTAGGGTTAGGGTTAGGGTTAGGGTTAGGGTTAGGGTTAGGGTTAGGGTTAGGGTTAGGGTTAGGGTTAGGGTTAGGGTTAGGGTTAGGGTTAGGGTTAGGGTTAGGGTTAGGGTTAGGGTTAGGGTTAGGGTTAGGGTTAGGGTTAGGGTTAGGGTTAGGGTTAGGGTTAGGGTTAGGGTTAGGGTTAGGGTTAGGGTTAGGGTTAGGGTTAGGGTTAGGGTTAGGGTTAGGGTTAGGGTTAGGGTTAGGGTTAGGGTTAGGGTTAGGGTTAGGGTTAGGGTTAGGGTTAGGGTTAGGGTTAGGGTTAGGGTTAGGGTTAGGGTTAGGGTTAGGGTTAGGTTAGGGTTAGGGTTAGGGTTAGGGTTAGGGTTAGGGTTAGGGTTAGGGTTAGGGTTAGGGTTAGGGTTAGGGTTAGGGTTAGGGTTAGGGTTAGGGTTAGGGTTAGGGTTAGGGTTAGGGTTAGGGTTAGGGTTAGGGTTAGGGTTAGGGTTAGGGTAGGGTTAGGGTTAGGGTTAGGGTTAGGGTTAGGGTTAGGGTTAGGGTTAGGGTTAGGGTTAGGGTTAGGGTTAGGGTTAGGGTTAGGGTTAGGGTTAGGGTTAGGGTTAGGGTTAGGGTTAGGGTTAGGGTTAGGGTTAGGGTTAGGGTTAGGGTTAGGGTTAGGGTTAGGGTTAGGGTTAGGTTAGGGTTAGGGTTAGGGTTAGGGTTAGGGTTAGGGTTAGGGTTAGGGTTAGGGTTAGGGTTAGGGTTAGGGTTAGGGTTAGGGTTAGGGTTAGGGTTAGGGTTAGGGTTAGGGTTAGGGTTAGGGTTAGGGTTAGGGTTAGGGTTAGGGTTAGGGTTAGGGTTAGGGTTAGGGTTAGGGTTAGGGTTAGGGTTAGGGTTAGGGTTAGGGTTAGGGTTAGGGTTAGGGTTAGGGTTAGGGTTAGGGTTAGGGTTAGGGTTAGGGTTAGGGTTAGGGTTAGGGTTAGGGTTAGGGTTAGGGTTAGGGTTAGGGTTAGGGTTAGGGTTAGGGTTAGGGTTAGGGTTAGGGTTAGGGTTAGGGTTAGGGTTAGGGTTAGGGTTAGGGTTAGGGTTAGGGTTAGGGTTAGGGTTAGGGTTAGGGTTAGGGTTAGGGTTAGGGTTAGGGTTAGGGTTAGGGTTAGGGTTAGGGTTAGGGTTAGGGTTAGGGTTAGGGTTAGGGTTAGGGTTAGGGTTAGGGTTAGGGTTAGGGTTAGGGTTAGGGTTAGGGTTAGGGTTAGGGTTAGGGTTAGGGTTAGGGTTAGGGTTAGGGTTAGGTTAGGGTTAGGGTTAGGGTTAGGGTTAGGGTTAGGGTTAGGGTTAGGTTAGGGTTAGGGTTAGGGTTAGGGTTAGGGTTAGGGTTAGGGTTAGGGTTAGGGTTAGGGTTAGGGTTAGGGTTAGGGTTAGGGTTAGGGTTAGGGTTAGGGTTAGGGTTAGGGTTAGGGTTAGGGTTAGGTTAGGGTTAGGGTTAGGGTTAGGGTTAGGGTTAGGGTTAGGGTTAGGTTAGGGTTAGGGTTAGGGTTAGGGTTAGGGTTAGGGTTAGGGTTAGGGTTAGGTAGGGTTAGGGTTAGGGTTCGGGTTAGGGTTAGGGTTAGGGTTAGGGTTAGGGTTAGGGTTAGGGTTAGGGTTAGGGTTAGGGTTAGGGTTAGGGTTAGGGTTAGGGTTAGGGTTAGGGTTAGGGTTAGGGTTAGGTTAGGGTTAGGGTTAGGGTTAGGGTTAGGGTTAGGGTTAGGGTTAGGGTTAGGTTAGGGTTAGGGTTAGGGTTAGGGTTAGGGTTAGGGTTAGGGTTAGGGTTAGGGTTAGGGTTAGGGTTAGGGTTAGGGTTAGGGTTAGGGTTAGGGTTAGGGTTAGGGTTAGGGTTAGGGTTAGGGTTAGGGTTAGGGTTAGGGTTAGGTTAGGGTTAGA
>NC_132891.1:37327372-37334872 GCF_030463535.1 Salminus brasiliensis | reverse complement strand
AGGAACACTGTGAAAGTTGGCTGTTAAGAGTACTGTGGGTCAGGCTGTGAACTAAACTGTTACGGTGTGGGGTTTGGACTCAAGTGCAGCCAGAATTTGTTTTATTATGATGAAAAGAAACTACCTCTTATGGTGTGTGCTTAGTGACTGTTGCGCTTGAACTACCAACCCTGTTAATGGGAGCTCAGTGTATTTCTACTGTGCCACCACAGCTGTGAGGGGGGGCAGTATAAACACTGAACATATGCAACACAGAAAACGGCAGGAAAACAAACAAAGGAAACTCAGGAGCGATGTTAACTCAAACTAAAGACAGCAACTCAAACGCTTTTCTCTTCTTGCTTCAGCTTTTCGCTGTTACCAACTTAAACTTTTTTTCTTTTCTGTTCACAACTGTTCACTTTTCTCTTTTCGGTTCACAACATAAACCCACTGTTACCGTTCGCCCCTCTACAAAGGTGCGACAGGGAAGTGTGTTTGGCTGGGTGTATTTATACCGTGCCACACAGGTGGGTCTGGACCGCTGGGAATTCTGGGGCTTGGAGTTCTTTGCTCCAACCCCACCAGCTTTCCTACTTTGCTGGCCGGGCCCCCTGCTGGCGGCTGACAGTAGATGCTCCCTTCCCTTCCTTACGTACGTACTGAACTACAGGAAGGGTTTCCTCTGTTGAGTGAATTTGGGTGGAGAGCTCAAGTTCTCCAGTCAGTGAAAGTTAATGAATTATATTATTTGAAACAAAATCTTCCTAATTTAGCACAAAGCACCAGGTTGTCAAGACATGAATAGTGCGAGTTACCAACTGGACACTGATTTTACCAAAACTGCTGACTGACAGAACACATCAATGACAGGAGAACAGACACATGCACTATTTGCAAGGACAGAGCAGGGCAAGCTTGAAACACAGGGGTGTAAATACAAGAAACTAGGGATGAGACAGAATCATAACAAAAACTGGAACAAACGTGACCAAACTAGGACAGGCATGACACAGGTATAGATGGAAACAGGTGGATGATCTGGCTGTAGATCACTCTACATGCCCAGTTCACCCCCCTGATTTATCTCTTTTATAACCTGCTAGCATGTTCTTTTCTAAAAGCCCAGTGTCTGTTTGTCTTCTTTCAGATAACCATCCTGGATTCTAAGAGGAGCATGAACGTGGCAATTTTCCTCAAACGCTTTAAAAAGTAAGTACAGTTCCCTAAAGTCAGGAATGTGCCTTCAATGCATTAATCTCACTGAGAAAACATATGTGGGGAAAACGTCTTGTCTGTGGTTCTGAACTACCTCAGGTTGGTTAGCTGGTTCCCCTGTTGACTGAAAGTTGAGTGTAGGAATTGAAAAAGAATATGGGGGAGACGGGAAGATGTATAAACCTTCTCAAGGATAACACAAAAGAGAGGCAGACATCAGAGGCAGTTTAAGGGGTGTCTTTCTTCTCAACTTTATTTATTTCATTATTACATTTTACAACTACAGCCTACAGACACCCCGACCTTACAGAGACAAGTAGAACTGCTAAGGTACTGGAGTAAATATTATTTTGTAAATATTTATTTGTGATCATGTGGGACACCGAGGCCAGGAGAGCAGAACTGATCTGATTGAGGTATCTATCAGAGTGTTGGGAGTCTGGGTGTGTTTGGTATGTTGGGAGTGTTTGGAATGTTGGGAGTGTTTTGTGTGTTTGGAATGTTGGGAGTGTTTGGAATGTTGGGAGTGTTTGGTATGTTGGGAGTGTTTGGTATGTTGGGAGTGTTTGGTGTGTTTGGAATGTTGGGAGTGTTTGGTGTGTATGGTGTGTTTGGGAGTGTTTGTGTGTATGGTGTGTTTGGGAGTGTTTCGTGTGTTTGGGAGTGTTTGGTATGTATGATGTGTTTGGGAGTGTTTGGTGTGTTTGGGAGTGTTTGTATGTATGATGTGTTTGGGAGTGTTTGTGTGTTTGGGAGTGTTTGGTGTGTATGGTGTCTATGGTGTGTTGGAGAGTTTTTTAGAGTGTTTGGTGTGTTTGGGAGTGTTTGGTGTGTATGGTGTGTTTGGGAGTGTTTGGTGTGTATGGTTTGTTTGGTGTGTATGGGAGTGTTTGGTATGTATGATGTGTTTGGGAGTGCTTGTGTGTTTGGGAGTGTTTGGTGTGTATGATGTGTTTGGGAGTGTTTGGTGTGTATGATTTGTTTGGGAGTGTTTGGTGTGTATGGTGTGTTTGGGAGTGTTTGGTGTGTATGGTGTGTATGGTGTGTTTGAGAGTGTTTGGGAGTGTTTGGTGTGTTTGAGAGTGTTTGGTGTGTTTGGGAGTGTTTGGTGTGTATGGTGTGTTTGGGAGTGTATGGTGTGTATGGTGTGTATGGTGTGTTTGAGAGTGTTTGGGAGTGTTTGGTGTGTTTGAGAGTGTTTGGTGTGTTTGGTGTGTTTGGGAGTGTTTGGTGTGTATGGTGTGTTTGGGAGTGTATGGTGTGTTTGGGAGTGTTTGGTGTGTATGGTGTGTTTGGGGGTGTTTGGTGTGTATGGTGTGTTTGGGAGTGTTTGGTGTGTGCACTCCTTTTCATATACGTGTTTCTTTCTGAGTGTGTTTCTTCTCATGTGTCTTCAGGTCCAACCAGTCCATCGTAGAAGATCTTCTCCATGGTAACAGTGATGTCTTTGGGCCGGAGCCTCTCCGAGAGCTCCTCAAACTTCTGCCAGAATCTGAAGAGGTGAAAAACCTTCAAGGTTCTAATCTCAGTGACATCACTCAGACCCTTAAGGGGGGGCAGTGGTGGCTCAGCGGTTAGAGCGCCGGGATATCGATAACATGGTTGTGGGTTCGATTCCCGGGCTTGGCAAGCCCTTGAGCAAGGCCCTTTACCCTCTCTGTTCCCCGGGCACTGGAGTTCTGGGTGTGTGTGTACTCACTGCCCCTAGTTCACTAGTGTGTGTGTGTTCACTACCACAGATGGATTAAATGCGGAGTGTACAGTGACTAATACGTGCACCTTTACCTTAACATTAACCCTAAACCCCTCCCCCTGACTGTCATTGGTCTCGTTTGCCCTTACTGTGACTGTAGAAAGTGTTGCGTGTTTAGGTGTGTGTTGAGTGTGTGTAAGTGCTGGGTGTGTGTAAGTGTTGAGGTTACTGGTGTTAGTGGTGTTTTGGTGTTAAAGTTACTGAACTCAGAACTCTGGATCTGGTATTCTGCTGGACTGACAGGTGGAGAAGCTTCAGGCGTACAGTGGAGATCTGTCCCAGCTGACCACAGCCGACTCCTTCATGTACCACCTCACTGCCTTACCTAGGTACACACACACACAAACACACACACACTTTGTGTGTGTGTATCTGTGTGTATATATTTTAATATCTGTGTTTATATCTGTGTGTGTGTGTATCTGTGTGTATATATTTTAATATCTGTTTATATGTGTGTGTGTGTGTATCTGTGTGTATATATTTTAATATCTGTTTATATGTGTGTATCTGTGTGTATATATTTTAATATCTGTTTATATGTGTGTATCTGTGTGTATATATTTTAATATCTGTGTTTATATCTGTGTGTGTGTGTATATATTTTAATATCTGTGTTTATATCTCTGTGTGTGTGTATATATTTTAATATCTGTGTTTATATCTGTGTGTGTGTGTGTGTGTGTGCAGGTTTAGTCTGCGTATTGAGGCCCTGCTGCTAAAAGAAGAGTTGTCTCCTCTCTGTTCGTCTCTGAAGAAAGACATTACCACTGTCCGTTCTGCCACCAGGGGTAATCAACACTTACTGATGGTGTCTCTCTTTCTCTGCTTCTTCTAAACCATCACTTCACCTCCTCTTCAGCACACACACACAATGTGTACGGCACTGTCGTTTAAAGGTCATAGCAAACTAACCCAACACACACCAACATCTCCTTAGTTGCAGTTCTCTGGTAAAAACCCAGAAACAGAATTTACATTTATGACATTTTAACTCTCCAGAGCGACTTACAAGGTTACTGGTATTACAGAGGAGGTCAGTGTAGTGTTAGGAGTCTTACCCAGGGACTCTTATTGGTGTAGCACAGCACAGTCACCCAGACCAGGAATCAAACCCCAGTCTCTCACATGGTGTGGAAGCTCACTGGCAGGTAGTGGGGTTATCTGTTGCGCCACACCAACCAGGAATCTGTTCTCACACCCTAACCCTAACACCATTTCTCCACCTGAGACTCCTCTTCCTCCTCCGTTCCTGTGGTATACAGTACTGTCTGCAGATTTGGATCAGAACCTGAACGTATCTGATTCTGAATGTTGTAGAGCTGCTGAGCTGCACTGAACTTCACTCCATTCTCCACCTGGTGCTGCAAGCAGGAAACATCATGAACACAGTAAGCTCTCTCTCTCTCTCTCTCTCTGACTCTCTCTCTCTCTGTATCTCTCTCTCTCTCTCTCTGTCTCTCTCTCTCTTTCTCTCTCTCTTTCTCTCTCTCTGTATCTCTCTCTGTCTCTCTCTCTGTATCTCTCTCTGTATCTCTCTCTGTCTCTCTATCTGTATCTCTCTCTCTCTCTCTCTGTATCTCTCTCTCTCTCTCTCTCTCTCTCTGTATCTCTCTCTCTCACTGTATCTCTCTCTCTGTCTCTCTCTCTCTCTCTGTATCTCTGTCTCTCTCTCTCTCTGTATCTCTCTCTCTCACTGTATCTCTCTCTGTCTCTCTCTCTCTGTATCTCTCTCTCTCTCACTGTATCTCTCTTTGTCTCTCTCTCTCTGTCTCTCTCTCTGTCTCTCTCTCTGTATCTCTGTCTCTCTCTTTCTCTCTCTCTCTCTTTTTGGATTTGGAGAGCAGTTCGTCAGCTACGTTGAGCTGCTGTATTCTAATGTTTATTGTCTGGTTAAGGTAGGAGGGGGATTGAGCCGGCCTGTCTCGGTCAGGCGAGGGATTAGACAGGGGTGCCCCTTATCGGGTCAGCTCTACTCCTTAGCCATTGAACCTTTACTGCTACGATTGAGGAAGACAGTGCAAGGGGTCGCAGTCTCAGGATGGGGTGGCCTTTCGGCCTTTTCTGTATCAGCTTATGCTGATGATGTCACTGTGATCGTAAAGGATGAAAGGGATATCCAACAACTGCAGGACGGTCTTAGTTGTTACGAGAAGGCATCATCTGGTAAAGTGAACTGGAGAAAGTGTGAAGCCTTGTGGTGTGGACGGGGCAGTACTCCCCCTAACCTACCTGGGGGCCTAGTGTGGGGTACACGTAGGTTGAAGGTCCTGGGAGTCTACCTGGGTGTGGGAGAGGCAGTCATGCTGAATTGGGAGGGTGTTTTACAGCAGACTGTTCAAAAGCTGGACAAGTGGAAGTGGCTGCTCCATCAAGTATCATACCGAGGAAGGGTGTTGATCATCAATAACCTCGTGGCATCCACGCTGTGGCACCGACTGATGGTTTTAAATGCTCCACCTGGTCTGCTGCCTGAGGTCCAGAGAACGATAGTAGACTTTTTTTGGACTGGATATCACTGGACGAAGGCTGCAGTGCTCTATTTACCCACTCATGAGGGCGGGCACGGTCTGGTAGACCTTGAAAGTAGAGCTGTGGCTTTCAGGCTGAAGGCTGCACAGAGGCTGCTTTACCATGATGATGTGGAATGGAGGGAGCCTGCATGTGCTCTGCTGAGGAGAACTGGGGGTAGGGGGCTGGACCTCCAGTTGTTCCTCATGAACTTGGAAGGATTGCACCTTGCTGGACTCTCAAACTTTTATGCTGCAGTTTTAAAGGCCTGGAGACTGTTCAGATTTTCTCGGGATGGAGGACTGGGAGTAGGCCCCTGGATGCAGGAGGAACCCATCTTTCATAACCCTGAGATAAGGCTGGGCATAGATTCATCGCAGAGCCTCAGGAACTGCTTCATGTCAGCGGGGGTCAGTAAGTTGGGCCACATGCTGATTCCAGGTAACGGCGGATGGAAGACACCACAGCTCTTGTCTCAGCAGACTGGTGTAAAGTCATTGTGGCTGCTGGAAAGGTTTGTGACCCAGTTACAGCAGGCACTTCCACCAGTGGCCAGAGGAATACTGGACCCACTGCCGAGCGAGGAGCGTCCTCCCTTTCCACGGTTACAAGTGTCTGCGGCTGTTGGTGACTGGCAGGAGGGAAGGGGTAACCTCCTGACCTTTTCCTCTCCAGGCCTGGGTGAGTTCTCAACTATCAGTAGCAAGGCACTGTATGGAATGGCCGTGAAGATGCGGAATTTTCGTGCCTTGAGGGAGGTAAGAGAGCACCGGTGGCAGGGTCTGTTGGGTGAGCACAGCATGGCACACTTCAGGTGGAGAATTTTGTATAAACTGCCTGTGCCCAAAAGAACTGGGGACCTGCAGTGGAGGATAATCCACGGGGCTCTGGCCACTAACAAGCATGTTGCTCACTTGAACCCCCATGTAGACGAGGGTTGTCCGTTTTGCAGGAGGCCTGAGACGGTACAGCATGTGTTTGCCGGGTGCGTGCGCCTGGAACCCCTGCTGGACTTGCTGAGGGGTGTGTGTGTGAAGGTTGGGGTCCCTTTCACATTGGACATATTTATACTGGGTCCACGCTACTCTGTCCCTCAGCGTCAGAGGTCTTGTCTACTGAACTTTCTGTTTGGACAGGCTAAACTGTCCGTCTGGCTCACAAGGCGGAATGGCCTTCGAGGGGAAGGTGTGACTGACCCAGTGCTGCTGTTTAAGGCACTGGTCAGATCTCGCGTCAGTGCGGAATTTGTGTATTATAAACTGCTGAACGATGTGCTGAAGTTCCAGACTGTGTGGTGTGTTGGTGATGCTGTGTGTGCTGTGGTCGATGATCAGTTAGCTGTTTATGTGTGAAGGTTGGAGGGGTGTGTGTGTGTGTGTGTGTGTGAAGGTTGGAGGGGTGTGTGTGTGTGTGAAGGTTGGAGGGGTGTGCAGTTGTTTTTTGTTTTGGTCTTTTTGTTTGTTTGTTTTTTCTTTTTCTTTTTTAAGGGGGGGGTGTTTGGGGGGTTTTAATGGGGATAATTTATTTTTTTGCTTGATGTAATAAAGATTGTGTAAAAAGTCAAAAAAAAAGTCTCTCTCTCTCTCTCTGTATCTCTCTCTCTGTATCTCTCTCTCTATCTCTCTCTCTCTGTCTCTCTCTCTCTCTCTCTCTCTGTATCTCTCTCTCTATCTCTCTCTCTCTGTCTCTCTCTCTCTCTCTCTCTCTCTCTGTATCTCTCTCTCTCTGTATCTCTCTCTCTCTCTCTCTGTATCTCTCTCTCTCTCTGTGTATCTCTCTCTCTCTCTGTCTCTCTCTCTCTCTCTGTCTCTCTCTCTCTCTCTGTATCTCTCTCTCTCACTGTATCTCTCTCTCTCTCTCTCTCACTGTATCTCTCTCTCTCTCTCTGTATCTCTCTCTCTGTATCTCTCTCACTGTATCTCTCTTTGTCTCTCTCTCTCACTCTGTATCTCTCTCTCTCTCACTGTATCTCTCTCTCTGTATCTCTGTCTCTCTCTCTCTGTATCTCTGTCTCTCTCTCTCTCTGTCTCTCTCTCTTT
>NC_132891.1:37287372-37324872 GCF_030463535.1 Salminus brasiliensis | reverse complement strand
AGGGTTAGGAGCAGTGGAGGGAGGGTTAGGAGCAGTGGTGGAGGTTTAGGAGCAGTGAAGGGAGGGTTAGGAGCAGTAGTGGAGGGTTAGGAGCAGTGGTGGAGGTTTAGGAGCAGTGGTGGAGGTTTAGGAGCAGTGAAGGGAGGGTTAGGAGCAGTGGTGGGAGTGTTAGGAGCAGTGAAGGGAGTGTTAGGAGCAGTGGTGGAGGGTTGGGAGCAGTGAAGGGAGTGTTAGGAGCAGTGGTGGAGGGTTAGGAGCAGTGAAGGGAGGGTTAGGAGCAGTGGTGGGAGTGTTAGGAGCAGTGGTGGGAGAGTCAGTGTTAGTGAGGTCAGTTAAAAAAGGAGTTAAAAAAAGATCACTGTGCTGTCCATTCTCAGGGTGAGTGTGGAGAGTCTGGATGAGGAGCTGGACACTCTGAGATTGAGAATCAGCTCCACCCAAGAGAAGATTCAGACTGATCTGGAGCTTCTGCAGCAGCTCCAAACATTCATGCAGGTGTGTGTGCGAATCTGTGTTGTGTCTCTCTTTTTATGTGTGTTCTTTATATATATATATATATATATATATATATATATATATATATATATATATATATATATGTGTGTGTGTGTGTGTTGAAGGCTGCTGCTGGTGCTATAGCTGAGGTTAGCAGCAGCAGGGCGGAGCTGCAGAAAGAAGGAGAAGATATGATTGATTTTTTCTGTGAAGACAAAGAAACTTTCAAACTGGACGAATGTTTCCACATCTTCCACAACTTTTGCTCCAAGTTTAGGAAAGCAGTTCAGGTAAGACCCAGTAAAGCACACACACTCATACACACACTGTTAGATTTCCACTCGAGTAACAGTGCAAACCATCCCTTTAATGAACCCTAATCTCTCTCTCCCTCTCTTTCTCTCTGTAGGATAATGTGGAGCGGGAGATGAGGGCGGAGTCTCGGCTGAAGCGTTTGAGGGATCTGGAGGTTAAGCGTAGTTCATGGGCAGGGCTTGACAAACTTGGTGGAGCTTTTGGCTCTCGGTGCAGCAGTGAGACCGATGTTCAGGCAGCTCTGAAGAGAGAGGGGCTTTGGGGCTTCCTCAGGGCACACTCCTTAAGCCCCCAGAGTCCTCTGGGGCAGTTTGGGAGCCTCCGTCGCTCACGGCAACAGTTCAGCGACAGCATCACTGAGTCTGTGATAACAGTGGACACACACTCCCTGGTGCCGCCTCTGCAAGCCTTCAGCTTTGACCCCTTAACTGAACCTCACAATGGCAACACCCCCACTCAAATACAGGACCCCTGGGGCCCCGGCCAAGCTGACCTGATTGTGACAGAAAGTAAACTACATCCTAATCCAGAAAACGGCGTACATTCAGAGAAAACCATAGCAACAACAGGTGAGTCAGAGACAAACATCAGTCCTGACTGGTCAGAGAAACCGAATGAAGAAGAAAATGCCTCAGCTGCCCACGTGGACTTCCAGCACTCTGCCTATTCTGCAGCGTCCCTCTCTGTCCAATCAGCTATAAAGACCACCAGAGACTCAACTGAGTTCACCAGTGAGGTGTCAGAAGTCAAACTGGCGCATTGGTCAGTGTCAGTGTCGAGCACTGAGGCACCTGGGTCTGACTTCAACCCCAGCACTAATAGGCAAATGAGAAAAGACATACAGAGACAGTCTGTCAATCCAGAGGATAAAAGAGCCCTAATCAGAAGAATGTCCACGTCTAGATCAGCCACCCCTCCAGAACCTCCCAAATTCTCCCAAATTAACCCGAGTCGCCCTCTTCACCCTGTGCGGACACTCACCCCATCTGAGAATCAGAGCATGAGGAAAGTTGTTCCCATCAACCGACACCTGCAGACCTCTGCAGTCCCCAGCACCTCCCACCCCCCAACCTCTAAAAGATCATCTATGCAGAGGTCACCTGTCCAGAGGTCATCTACACAGAGGTCACCTGTGAGGAAGGTGATGGTCCAGCCAAAATCACCACCAGAGGAGAAAATGTGTCGCTCCACACTTAGCACTCTCGCTGGGGAGAGCGGTGCTCTGTCCTTGTACCAAAACCCCTCTCACATCCATTCCCCACACTTTGCTCAGGGCACTGTGGCCTCTGCGACCCGCAGAGCTGCTGTTGCTCCTGGCAACCATCCTGTCAATGAAAGCACAGTGGCAACTACTTCAAAAGCACCTTCGCTGAATCGTGCAACATCCCTCAGACTAGCACAGAGCAGAGTGACCTCACCAAGTAGAGTCACCTTACAGAGTGGAGTGACCTCTCATAGTGGGGTGACTTCACCAAGTAGAGTCACCTCTCAGAGTGGAGTGACCTCTCATAGTGGGGTGACTTCACCAAGTAGAGTCACCTCTCAGAGTGGAGTGACCTCTCAGAGCAAAGTGACCTCACCAAGTAGAGTCACCTCTCAGAGTGGAGTGACCTCTCAGAGCAAAGTGACCTCACCAAGTAGAGTCACCTCTCAGAGTGGAGTGACCTCTCAGAGCAAAGTGACCTCACCAAGTAGAGTCACCTCTCAGAGTGGAGTGACCTCTCAGAGCAAAGTGACCTCACTAAGTAGAGTCTCCTCTCAGAGTGGAGTGATCGCTCAGAGTAGAGGGATCTCAAAAAGTGCAGCCACTAGAACCCAAAATGTTCAACTGACTCCCTCTGTTGGCCACAAGAGAAAGGACATCTCCTCTGAGAAATTGTCAGTTTTCAGAGAGTCTCAGAAGAAACCCCTCAGACCAGCCTGGAGGTAGAAGAGCGGTCAGTGAGTGACCTGAGCTCATAGTGTTCCAGATGACCATAAAAACACCATCCCTTCAAACTGGGAGCTAACTGTGTACGGATACTTTATACAGTCAGACTCCTCAGTAGATCAGCTTGTCCAGCAGTTTCCTTCTTGACTTAATGTGTTTGTCAAAACCCAAACACACACACAAATAAAAACACTCCCTCTCTATCATCAGTTGTTTGTAGTTAATGTTGAATAGAGACTGCTTAGTTAGCCTCAGTCTGGGCTTATTATCAGAGTATCTCCAGAACATCAGCTTTCAATAAGGAGGGAAACCTTCTCAACCCTCAGTTAAAGTCAATGTAGAAGATTTCTTTTGAGACTTTTTTCTTGGTCCGTTCACCCTGAAATCCTGATCCAGTATAAAGAACAGCTACAGATTTACATTATGGAGAAAAGTGAGAAACAGCAGTGATTGATCAGTATATCAGGGTCAGTGATGGATCAGTATAACTGGGTCAGTGATGGATCAGTATATCAGGGTCAGTGATGGATCAGTATAACTGGGTCAGTGATGGATCAGTATATCTGGGTCAGTGATGGATCAGTATATCTGGGTCAGTGATGGATCAGTATATCAGGGTCAGTGATGGATCAGTATATCTGGGTTAGTGATGGATCAGTATATCTGGGTCAGTGATGGATCAGTATAACTGGGTAAGTGATGGATCAGTATATCTGGGTCAGTGATTGATCAGTATAACTGGGTCAGTGATGGATCAGTATATCTGGGTCAGTGATGGATCAGTATAACTGGGTCAGTGATGGATCAGTATAACTGGGTCAGTGATGGATCAGTATATCTCAGTCAGTGATGGATCAGTATAACTGGGTCAGTGATGGATCAGTATAACTGGGTAAGTGATGGATCAGTATATCTGGGTCAGTGATTGATCAGTATAACTGGGTCAGTGATGGATCAGTATATCTGGGTCAGTGATGGATCAGTATAACTGGGTCAGTGATGGATCAGTATAACTGGGTCAGTGATGGATCAGTATATCTCAGTCAGTGATGGATCAGTATAACTGGGTCAGTGATGGATCAGTATAACTGGGTAAGTGATGGATCAGTATATCTGGGTCAGTGATGGATCAGTATAACTGGGTCAGTGATAGATCAATATATCTGGGTCAGTGATGGATCAGTATAACTGGGTCAGTGATAGATCAGTATTACTGGGTCAGTGGTGGATCAGTATATCAGGGTCAGTGATGGATCAGTATATCTGAGTCAGTGATGGATCAGTATATCTGGGTCAGTGATGGATCAGTATAACTGGGTTAGTGATAGATCAGTATATCTGGGTCAGTGATGGATCAGTATATCTGGGTCAGTGTTGGATCAGTATATCAGGGTAAGTGATGGATCAGTATATCTGGGTCAGTGATGGATCAGTATAACGGGGTCAGTGATGGATCAGTATAACTGGGTCAGTGATGGATCAGTATAACTGGGTCAGTGATGGATCAGTATATCAGGGTCAGTGATGGATCAGTATATCTGAGTCAGTGATGGATCAGTATATCTGGGTCAGTGATGGATCAGTATAACTGGGTCAGTGATAGATCAGTATATCAGGGTCAGTGATGGATCAGTATATCAGGGTCAGTGATGGATCAGTATATCTGGGTCAGTGATGGATCAGTATATCTGGGTCAGTTATGGATCAGTATATCTGGGTCAGTGATGGATCAGTATAACTGGGTAAGTGATGGATCAGTATAACGGGGTCAGTGATGGATCAGTATAACTGGGTCAGTGATGGATCAGTATATCAGGGTCAGTGATGGATCAGTATAACTGGGTCAGTGATGGATCAGTATATCAGGGTCAGTGATGGATCAGTATATCAGGGTCAGTGATGGATCAGAATAACTGGGTCAGTGATGGATCAGTATATCAGGGTCAGTGATGGATCAGTATATCAGGGTCAGTGATGGATCAGTATATCAGGGTCAGTGATGGATCAGTATATCAGGGTCAGTGATGGATCAGTATAACTGGGTCAGTGATGGATCAGTATATCTGGGTCAGTGATGGATCAGTATATCTGGGTCAGTGTTGGATCAGTATATCAGGGTCAGTGATGGATCAGTATAACTGGGTTAGTGATGGATCAGTATATCTGGGTCAGTGATGGATCAGTATAACTGGGTTAGTGATGGATCAGTATATCTGGGTCAGTGATGGATCAGTATAACTGGGTCAGTGATGGATCAGTATAACTGGGTCAGTGATGGATCAGTATATCAGGGTCAGTGATGGATCAGTATAACTGGGTCAGTGATGGATCAGTATAACTGGGTCAGTGATGGATCAGTATATCAGGGTCAGTGATGGATCAGTATATCTGGGTCAGTGATGGATCAGTATATCTGGGTCAGTGATGGATCAGTATAACTGGGTCAGTGATGGATCAGTATATCTGGGTCAGTGATGGATCAGTATAACTGGGTCAGTGATGGATCAGTATAATTGGGTCAGTGATGGATCAATATAACTGGGTCAGTGATGGATCAGTATAACTGGGTCAGTGATGGATCAGTATATCTGGGTCAGTGATGGATCAGTATATCTGGGTCAGTTATGGATCAGTATATCTGGGTCAGTGATGGATCAGTATAACTGGGTAAGTGATGGATCAGTATAACGGGGTCAGTGATGGATCAGTATAACTGGGTCAGTGATGGATCAGTATATCAGGGTCAGTGATGGATCAGTATAACTGGGTCAGTGATGGATCAGTATATCAGGGTCAGTGATGGATCAGTATATCAGGGTCAGTGATGGATCAGAATAACTGGGTCAGTGATGGATCAGTATATCAGGGTCAGTGATGGATCAGAATAACTGGGTCAGTGATGGATCAGTATATCAGGGTCAGTGATGGATCAGTATAACTGGGTCAGTGATGGATCAGTATATCAGGGTCAGTGATGGATCAGTATAACTGGGTCAGTGATGGATCAGTATATCAGGGTCAGTGATGGATCAGTATATCTGGGTCAGTGATGCATCAGTATACCTGGCTCAGTGATGGATCAGTATATCAGGGTCAGTGATGGATCAGTATATCAGGGTCAGTGATGGATCAGAATAACTGGGTCAGTGATGGATCAGTATATCAGGGTCAGTGATGGATCAGTATAACTGGGTCAGTGATGGATCAGTATATCAGGGTCAGTGATGGATCAGAATAACTGGGTCAGTGATGGATCAGTATATCAGGGTCAGTGATGGATCAGTATAACTGGGTCAGTGATGGATCAGTATATCAGGGTCAGTGATGGATCAGTATAACTGGGTCAGTGATGGATCAGTATATCAGGGTCAGTGATGCATCAGTATACCTGGCTCAGTATATCAGGGTCAGTGATGGATCAGTATACCTGGCTCAGTATATCAGGGTCAGTGATGGATCAGAATAACTGGGTCAGTGATGGATCAGTATATCTGGGTCAGTGATGGATCATTATATCAAGGTCAGTGATGGATCAGTATATCTGGGTCAGTGATGGATCAGTATATCTGGGTCAGTAATGGATCAGTATATCTGGGTCAGTGATGGATCAGTATAACTGGGTCAGTGATGGATCAGTATAACTGGGTCAGTGATAGATCAGTATATCAGGGTCAGTGATGGATCAGTATATTAGGGTCAGTGAGAGAGATTAATTAAGAAATGATGTGTAAAATTAATTAAGGGATTAAATGTGGGATTATGTGTGGAATTCATTTAGGAATTAAGTGAGGGATTAATTGAGGGATTAAGTGTGTGACTATAACAGGATACATTGCAACAATAATTTACGGATTTTAACACAGATTATAACTTTATTATTACTCAGTTTCTACATCATTTATTGTATATGAAGAGTTGCTGAAACAGTGTGAAACGGTCTGTAGAACCTCTGAAGAAATCAGCAGGACAGAAAAACATTAATTTAATTATATCTATTAATTATACAATTCTGTTTACTTTGAACTTTTAAAAGTACAGACACGTGGTTACAGCTGATAATTCATCTAAACTTTAGATTAGTTTAAAGAAACAGATAAGCAAAGCAGTTCAACTGGAAAGTGATTCATTTGTTAAAAATAATTAATCAAAAGTCACGTCCAGGTTCCCTGCCTTCACTGTAGAGGCTGTTGTGATCAGCTCACAGTTACTGCAGAAATCTGTAGGTGGAGTCGATCGACTGTTAAAGAGACATGTATAATACTGGGTCAGGTGGGTTCAGTAACGCACACAGCGCAGCCGGTGGCAGTGCAGCACATCGCTGGGGTCAGGGGATACCAGGTCAATACGAAACCCTTCGGCCAGCACTACCCTCAGCAGCTCAGCCATGAAGTCACGGGTGTCGAAGATGGAGATGCTGCCACTGGCGTGGGTGGAGACACCGCTGTTGCTGTGGTTGGAGACACTATAATCAGCTTGATAAGTGGCGCTTAGCTCCTGGAAGCCATGCTTGATGTGCTGTTCCCGCGGCAACTCTGGCGGACAGGGAACCCACTCAAGCTTCAGATCCATCCACCCTGCCTGCGGCACCACCGAAACGCTGCCTGTCCAGTAGGAGAAGCTGGAGCTCAGCAGCTCGATGAGGGTGTGTGAGGTGCAGAAGATGTGGGCGGAGTGGACACGGACGGCACAAGAGCGCAGCTCGTAGTTCTCCGGTTTGCGCTTGTAGTTGAAGTGCAGAACTCGCTCTGCGCTGTCCACCTCTACGCACAGCAATGCCCCTCCCCCTCCTGACCTGTTCCCAGGCTCTGCCCTCCTGCGCTCCAGTTCCTCCATCAGTGGCCGTATCTGGAAAAAGTCGGCCTCGCGTCGCAGAAGGGTCAGCTCCGTGAAGTCCGCTGGCAGGTCCAGGCTGCTGCAGCGCAGGAAGTTGAGGATATGACGGAAGGTTTTCCCGTCTCGGTCGATGAAGAAGTTCCCGTGGGAGTCGCGGAGCAGTGGAATCTGGCCGGTGAACATGGCGCCCAACATGGAGTCCCGGCAGCGTGTCAGTGTGTCCAGCGTTGTGGTATAAAGCTCCCCCCCCACGTTCACACACACAGGATCAGAGACACCATCATTGTCATCATCCCGCAAGTTCAGCATCTTCACACACACACAAACTCTTAACCAAGACCTGCAGATTCTCCTTTCTCCTGCACAGACAGCCTGTGTGTGTGTGTGTGTGTGTGTGTGTGTGTGTGTGTTTGCTCTGTCAGCTGACTAGAGTTGCATAAGAGAGGTTTTGTTGTGTTCACAATCAGAGACAGTGAACAGCATGATAATGAGCACACAAACACACACTAGGCCTAACATACAGTGTGTGTGCATTAGTGTAGAACGTGTAAGTGTCTGCAGTCTGTGTGTGTGTGTGTGTGTGTGTGTGTGTGTGTGTGTGTGTGTAGTGTGGTTTTGGGAGGTCTGGATTATCTGGGTCAGTGATGGATCAGTATATTAGGGTCAGTGATGGATCAGTATATCTGGGTCAGTGATGGATCAGTATATCAGGGTCAGTGATGGATCAGTATATCTGGGTCAGTGATGGATCAGTATATCAGGGTCAGTGATGGATCAGTATATCTGGGTCAGTGATGGATCAGTATATCAGGGTCAGTGATGGATCAGTATATCTGGGTCAGTGATGGATCAGTATATCTGGGTCAGTGATGGATCAGTATAACTGGGTTAGTGATGGATCAGTATATCAGGGTCAGTGATGGATCAGTATATTAGGGTCAGTGATGGATCAGTATATCAGGGTCAGTGATGGATCAGTATATCAGGGTCAGTGATGGATCAGTATAACTGGGTCAGTGATGGATCAGTATATCAGGGTCAGTGATGGATCAGTATATCAGGGTCAGTGATGGATCAGTATAACTGGGTCAGTGATGGATCAGTATAACTGGGTCAGTGATGGATCAGTATATCAGGGTCAGTGATGGATCAGTATATCTGGGTCAGTGATGGATCAGTATAACTGGGTCAGTGATGGATCAGTATATCAGGGTCAGTGATGGATCAGTATATCTGGGTCAGTGATGGATCAGTATAACTGGGTCAGTGATGGATCAGTATATCAGGGTCAGTGATGGATCAGTATAACTGGGTCAGTGATGGATCAGTATAACTGGGTCAGTGATGGATCAGTATATCAGGGTCAGTGATGGATCAGTATAACTGGGTCAGTGATGGATCAGTATAACTGGGTCAGTGATGGATCAGAATAACTGGGTCAGTGATGGATCAGTATATCAGGGTCAGTGATGGATCAGTATAACTGGGTCAGTGATGGATCAGTATAACTGGGTCAGTGATGGATCAGTATATCAGGGTCAGTGATGGATCAGTATATCTGGGTCAGTGATGGATCAGTATATCAGGGTAAGTGATGGATCAGTATATCTGGGTCAGTGATGGATCAGTATATCAGGGTCAGTGATGGATCAGTATATCTGGGTCAGTGATGGATCAGTATAACTGGGTCAGTGATGGATCAGTATATCAGGGTCAGTGATGGATCAGTATATCAGGGTCAGTGATGGATCAGTGAGTGTGTGTGTATAGTGGGTCAGTGTGCATGTGTGTGTGTTTGTGTTAGTGTATATTGAGTGTGTTAGTGTATAGTGAGTGTGTGTGTGTTAGTGTATAGTGAGTGAGTGTGTGTTAGTGTATGGTGTGTGTGTGTTTGTGTTAGTGTATATTGAGTGTATGTGTTAGTTTATGGTGTGTGTTAGTATATATTAAGAGTGTGTGTTTATGGTAGTGTACAGTGAGTGTGTGTGCGTGTGTTAGTGTATGGTGTTTGTGTGTGTGCTAGTATATATTGAGAGTGTGTGTGCGTGTGTTAGTGTATATTGTATGTGTTAGTGTATGGTGTGTGTGTTTGTGAGTGTGTGTTAGTGTATGGTGTGTGTGTGTGCGTTTGAGTGTGTGTTAGTGTATGGTGTGTGTGTGTGTGTGTGCGCGTTTGTGAGTGTGTGTTAGTGTATGGTGTGTGTGTGTGTGTGTGTTTGTGAGTGTGTGTTACTGTATGGTGTGTGTGTGTGCGTTTGTGAGTGTGTGTTAGTGTATGGTGTATGTGTGTGCATTTGTGAGTGTGTGTTAGTGTATGGTGTGTGTGTTTGTGAGTGTGTGTTAGTGTATGGTGTGTGCGTTTGTGAGTGTGTGTTAGTGTATGGTGTGTGTGTTTGTGAGTGTGTGTTAGTGTATGGTGTGTGTGTGTGTGTGTGTGTTTGTGAGTGTGTGTTAGTGTATGGTGTGTGTATGTGTGTGTGCGTTTGTGAGTGTGTGTTAGTGTATGGTGTGTGTGTTTGTGAGTGTGTGTTAGTGTATGGTGTGTGTGTGTGCGTTTGTGAGTGTGTTAGTGTATGGTGTGTGTGTTTGTGAGTGTGTGTTAGTGTATGGTGTGTGTGTGTGCGTGCGTTTGTGAGTGTGTGTTAGTGTATGGTGTGTGTGTGTGTGTGCGTTTGTGAGTGTGTGTTAGTGTATGGTGTGTGTGTGTGCGTATGTGTTTGTGAGTGTGTGTTAGTGTATGGTGTGTGTGTGTGCGTTTGTGAGTGTGTGTTAGTGTATGGTGTGTGTGTTTGTGAGTGTGTGTTAGTGTATGGTGTGTGTGTGTGTGTGTGTGCGTTTGTGAGCGTGTGTTAGTGTATGGTGTGTGTGTTTGTGAGTGTGTTAGTGTATGGTGTGTGTGTGTTTGTGAGTGTGTGTTAGTGTATGGTGTGTGTGTGTGTGCGTTTGTGAGTGTGTGTTAGTGTATGGTGTGTGTGTTTGTGAGTGTGTGTTAGTGTATGGTGTGTGTGTGTGTGCGTTTGTGAGTGTGTGTTAGTGTATGGTGTGTGTGTTTGTGAGTGTGTGTTAGTGTATGGTGTGTGTGTGTGTGTGTTTGTGAGTGTGTGTTAGTGTATGGTGTGTGTGTGTGCGTTTGTGAGTGTGTGTTAGTGTATGGTGTGTGTGTTTGTGAGTCTGTGTTAGTGTATGGTGTGTGTGTGTGTGTGTGTGTGTGTGCGTTTGTGAGTGTGTGTTAGTGTATGGTGTGTGTGTGAGCTTTGCAGACAAATCTGTAATCCCGGCTGCAGTGGTCATCATTGTATCGGCCATCCATGTGGAAGTGAGCACAGTCCTCTCCTCCCCCCAGACCATGAAGCCGCCAGTCATCAGGCTGACCAGGCATCCACTCACTGCTTGCACACACACACATTCAAATGAATCTGAACACACACACTGACAAATATGCTCTCTTTGCATCTCACAAACACACACTCACCGCTTGTCAATTACATACGGAGTTCCATCAAGCCACTCCCACTCTCCTGTTCTCTCATCACTCAGACCCAGCCAATAATAATACGGCATTGTACGCTGGATAACAAACTCCTACACACACACACACACACACACACACAGATTATCGATTATCACAGATAAACAGTGTGACACATACTTATACACAGGTTTTTGTAAGGGCTTATAGGCGTTGGGTGTTGTTGGGTTAATGGGTTGTGTTGGGTGATGTTGGGTTAGTGGGTGGTGTTGGGTGTTGTTGGGTTAGTGGGTGATGTTGGGTGTTGTTGGGTTAGTGGCTGGAGTTGGGTGTTGTTAGGGTAGTGGGTGGTGTCTGGTTAGTGGATGGTGTTGGGCGTTGTTGGGTTAGTGGGTGGTGTCTGGTTAGCTGGTGGTGTTGGTTGGTGTCTGGTTAGTGGGTGGTGTCTGGTTGGTGGGTAGTGTCTGGTTAGTGGGTGAGGTTGGGTTAGTGGGTGGTGTTGGTTGGTGTCTGGTTAGTGGGTGGTGTCTGGTTGGTGGGTAGTGTCTGGTTAGTGGGTGAGGTTGGGTTAGTGGGTGGTGTTGGTTGGTGTCTGGTTAGTGGGTGGTGTTGGGTGTTATGAACCTTCTCCTCTCGGCTCTTCAGGATCAGCAGTTCTGCTTTCATGTTCTCACACTCATCTCGTGCTCGGTGCCACGACATCCCATAATCAGAAAAATAATAGCAGTGTTTAGAGAACACTGACCACTGCAGCGGACAGCACTGATCCTGGGTTTCTACACACACACACAGACACTGCAGCTGAGGATCTGAGAGCAGCTGAATGTTGGGAATTGAGTTTTACACAAACGGCTGTTCGGCTCACCGTTGTTGAGTTTGTTGAAGAGACATTTCAGCTGAGACGCAAACCCCTCAATTCTGTCCACATTAAAAGACACTCACACAAACACACACACACACACACACCACGTAAAAACGTTTATCTTGCGCAGGATAACGGGTAAAGCTGTGGTCACACCAAATATGAATGAAAAGGAAAACGAAACATTGCAAAAAAGGAATTTGCTTTGAACCCCACAAATTTGCAAACCTTTGGGAGTTGGAGCCAATAGAAAACTAGAGGGCGGGGCTACGCTCATCTTTGAAAAATAAGCTGGAGGAGCTGAACTAGCGGGACCAACAGCTTACTGCAGACGAGCTAACAGCTCATTTGAGCTGTTCGCTAAACAGGTTAGTTCAGACACTTACTGTCTTCAGATCTCTCCTGCAGCGTGTTCAGGTTCAGCCCCATCTGACTGACTTTCTGTTGCATGAACTCGCCTAACACACACACATACACACAAACACCCACACACACACACACACACACACACACACAAACTGTGAGACAGTAATGTAGGTATACAGTAATACTGTAGGGCCGTAAGGTTGCTATGGAATCTCAGGGGGTTGCTACGTTGATCCTAAACCGCGGTTAAACTGTAGCTATGGAACTGGCTTAGAAGTGTATAGTTATATTACACTGCTCAAAAAAATAAAGGGGACACTTAAACAACACAATATAACTCCAAGTAAATCAAACTTCTGTGAAATCAAACTGTCCACTTAGGAAGCAACACTGATTGACAATCAGTTTCACATGCTGTTGTGCAAATGGAATAGACAACAGGTGGAAATTATTGGCAATTAGCAAAACTCACTCAATAAAGGAGTGGTTCTGCAGGTGGGGACCACAGACCACTTCTCAGTACCTATGCTTTCTGGCTGATGTTTTGATCACTTTTGAATGTTGGTGGTGCTTTCACACTCGTGGTAGCATGAGACAGGTAGCATGAGACACTGGCGCCCTGTGCTCTTCACAGATGAAAGCAGGTTCACACTGAGCACATGTGACAGACGTGACCGAGTCTGGAGACGCTGTGGAGAGCGATCTGCTGCCTGCAACATCCTTCAGCATGACCGGTCTGCAGTGGGTCAGTAATGGTGTGGGCTGGCATTTCTTTGGAGGGCCGCACAGCCCTCCATGTGCTCGCCAGAGGTAGCCTGACTGCCATTAGGTACTGAGATGAGATCCTCAGACCCCTTGTGAGACCATATGCTGGTGCGGTTGGGCCTGGGTTCCTCCTAATGCAGGACAATGCTAGACCTCATGTGGCTGGAGTGTGTCAGCAGGTTCTGCAAGATGAAGGCATTGAAGCTATGGACTGGCCTGCCCGTTCCCCAGACCTGAATCCGATTAAGCACATCTGGGACATCATGTCTCGCTCCATCCACCAACGTCATGTTGCACCACAGACTGTCCAGGAGTTGGCGGAGGCTTTGATTTTGTTGTCAGCACATTCAACTTCGTACAGAACAGAGTATTCAATGAGAATATTTCATTCATTCAGATCTAGAATGTGTAATTTGAGTGCTCCCTTTATTTCTTTGAGCAGTGTATAGAGGCCGATGTGTGTAAGTGTGTGTGTGCTGAGTGTGTGTGCTGAGTGTGTCCGTACCGTGTTTGTCCAGGCTCTGGATTCTGGCGGTGATTGACAGCAGCGTTTGGGTCAGATTGTTGATTTCTTTTTCTACAGTTGACAATTTCCTGTCCATTTGCACTTCTACACCCCCCCCCCCACACACACACACAGCAGGCAGGAGTGAGAGGAAGTGTGTGTAAAGCAGACTCTGTGTGTGTGTGTGTGTGTGTGTGTTTCACTCACTTGTCACAGAGATGGAGATAATCAGGATCAAAAGCAAAATGACTGAAAATCCAAACAAACAAAAACTCCACCGAGACTGACCAGCAGGGGGCACCACAGCTAATCTGGAGACAGTGTCTGGTGACACACACACAAACATAAAACACACAAAAACATACAACACACACACAGAAACAAATATACAAAACACTCACACACAAAAATATAAAACACACAACACAAACACACAAAATAATATAAAACGCACACACACACAAAACATAAAACACACACGAAAACATAAAACACACACACACACACAAAACACACACAGAAACAAATATAAAACACACAAAAAGAAAAACACACAAACACAAAAACATACACATAAATACACATAAACATAAAATACACACACAAACAAAAACACACACTCAAACATCAAACACACACACAGAAACAAATATACAAAACACACATGCACACACACAAAAACATAAAACACACACAAACACAAAAACACACATGCACACATGCACACACACAAAAACATAAAACACACACAAGCACAAAAACACACACACAAAACATTCAAAAACACACACAAAAAACACACATACAAACATAAAAGATACAAAACACACATGCATACATGCACACACACAAAAACATAAAACACACACAAACACAAAAACACACACACAAAACATTCAAAAACAAACACAAAAAACACATACAAACATAAAAGATACAAAACACACAAAAAACACATGCACAAAACACACACACACACAAAAACATACAAAACACACACACAAAACACACACACACAAAACACACACACGCATACAAACACACAAAACATAACAGATGAGTTAGATCTGAACTTCTTTCTAAACTCTCCATCAACACCACCACCCTGAACCCTCAACACCCCAACACAACCACCATCAACACCACCACCATCAGCACCCTCAACACCACCAACACCCTAACACACAGACAGAAGACACACACACACACCTTTTCTCCAAATGGCTTTGGTGTCGGTGTTGTCCAACTCGTCATGGTATTCGTTGCTGTTGGAGCTGCTCTCTCCTGTAGAGTGCCTCATGATGAAGTCTACACACACACACACACACACAAACACACAGTTAGATCCAGATTCAGGACCAAACCAATTCTCTGAGCTTTTGATTTCCACACAATGTCAATCAAGCGCAATTAAACCTGCAGCGCTCTGGAACGTCTCACACTGTAATAAGATCCAGATTTCAATCCTGTTTCTCCAAAAGGATCTGGTCTGTTTCCTCCTTTGATCTTTGCCTGAGATCAGACAGCAGCAGAGTAAAGTTCAGCTTCATCCGTAAAACTTTAAGAAAAGTCTCACAGAACTCACCACTCCAGGAGAACCCTCCACAGACCACAGCACAGTGTGTGTAGGTGTGTGTGCTCTATGGTGAGTACACCTTGTACCTTGAGCTGTGTGTGTGTGTGTGTGTAAGAGGAACATGTAGAGGGTGATCATATTTACTCAGCCAAACAAACTGATGAACTTAGCAAAGTACAGAATCATCCTGTGTGTGTGTGTGTGTGTGTGTGTGTGTGTGTGTGTGTGTTTGTGTGATTCAGCTTCTTGGTGACAATTTAGCTCCCCAGACCTCCAGTCCTCTTGCTTATTAATAAGTTTGAAATGTCATTTATATATTTAAATGTTTTGCCATATTTGTTTATTTAAGACTCATGATAATAATAATAATAGTAATACAGTAACACAGTCAGACTGTAATAATACAGTAATACAGTCAGGATGTGCAGTAATGCAGTAACACAGTCAGACTGTGCAGTAACACAGTAACACAGTCAGGCTGTGCAGTAATTCAGTAACACATTCAGAATGTGCAATAATGCAGTAACACAGTCAGACTGTGCAGTAATACAGTAACACAGTCAGACTGCAGTATTACAGTAACACAGTCAGACTGTGCAGTAATACAGTAACACAGACTGTAATAATACAGTAACACAGCCAAACTGTGCAGTAATACAGTAACACAGTCAGACTGTGCAGTAATACAGTAACACAGTCAGACTGCAGTATTACAGTAACACAGTCAGACTGTGCAGTAATACAGTAACACAGACTGTAATAATACAGTAACACAGTCAGACTGCAGTAATATAGTAACACAGTCAGACTGTGCAGTAATACAGTAACACAGTCATACTCTGCAGTAATACAGTAACACAGTCAGACTGTGCAGTAATACAGTAACACAATCAGACTGCAGTATTACAGTAACACAGTCAGACTGCAGTATTACAGTAACAGTCAGACTGTGTAATAATACAGTAACACAGTCAGACTGTGCAGTAATACAGTAACACAGACTGTAATAATACAGCAACACAGACTGTAATAATACAGTAACACAGTCAGACTGTGTAATAATACAGTAAAACAGTCAGACTGTGCAGTAATACAGTAACACAGTCAGACTGCAGTATTACAGTAACACAGTCAGACTGTGCAGTAATACAGTCAGACTGTGCAGTATTACAGTAACACAGTCAGACTGTGCAGTAATACAGTAACACAGTCAGACTGCAGTATTACAGTAACACAGTCAGACTGTGCAGTATTACATTAACACAGTCAGACTGTGCAGTAATACAGAAACACAGTCAGACTGTGTAATAATACAGTAACACAGTCAGACTGTGTAATAATACAGTAACACAGTCAGACTGTGTAATAATACAGTAACAGTCAGACTGTGCAGTAATACAGTAACACAATCTGTAATAATACAGTAACACAGTCAGACTGCAGTAATATAGTAACACAGTCAGACTGTGCAGTAATACAGTAACAGTCATACTCTGCAGTAATACAGTAACACAGTCAGACTGTGCAGTAATACAGTAACACAATCAGACTGCAGTATTACAGTAACACAGTCAGACTGCAGTATTACAGTAACACAGACTGTAATAATACAGTAACACAGTCAGACTGTGCAGTAATACAGTAACACAGACTGTAATAATACAGTAACACAGTCAGACTGTGCAGTAATACAGTAACACAGTCAGACTGTGCAGTAATACAGTAACACAGTCAGACTGCAGTATTACAGTAACACAGTCAAACTGTGCAGTAACACAGTCAGACTGTGCAGTAATACAGTAACAGTCAGACTGTGTAATAATACAGTAACACAGTCAGACTGTGCAGTAATACAGTAACACAGACTGTAATAATACAGTAACACAGTCAGACTGTGCAGTAATACAGTAACACAGTCAGACTGTGCAGTAATACAGTAACACAGTCAGACTGCAGTATTACAGTAACACAGTCAGACTGTGCAGTAATACAGTAACACAGACTGTAATAATACAGTAACACAGTCAGACTGCAGTAATATAGTAACACAGTCAGACTGTGCAGTAATACAGTAACACAGTCATACTCTGCAGTAATACAGTAACACAGTCAGACTGTGCAGTAATACAGTAACACAATCAGACTGCAGTATTACAGTAACACAGTCAGACTGCAGTATTACAGTAACAGTCAGACTGTGTAATAATACAGTAACACAGTCAGACTGTGCAGTAATACAGTAACACAGACTGTAATAATACAGCAACACAGACTGTAATAATACAGTAACACAGTCAGACTGTGTAATAATACAGTAAAACAGTCAGACTGTGCAGTAATACAGTAACACAGTCAGACTGCAGTATTACAGTAACACAGTCAGACTGTGCAGTAATACAGTCAGACTGTGCAGTATTACAGTAACACAGTCAGACTGTGCAGTAATACAGTAACACAGTCAGACTGCAGTATTACAGTAACACAGTCAGACTGTGCAGTAATACAGTCAGACTGTGCAGTATTACAGTAACACAGTCAGACTGTGCAGTAATACAGTAACACAGTCAGACTGCAGTATTACAGTAACACAGTCAGACTGTGCAGTTTTACAGTAACATAGTCAGACTGTGTAATAATACAGTAACACAGTCAGACTGTGCAGTAATACAGTAACACAGTCAGACTGCAGTATTACAGTAACACAGTCAGACTGTGCAGTAATACAGTAACACAGTCAGACTGTGCAGTATTACAGTAACACAGTCAGACTGCAGTTTTACAGTAACACAGTCTGACTGTGTAATAATACAGTAACACAGTCAGACTGTGCAGTAATACAGTAACACAGTCAGACTGTGTAATAATACAGTAACACAGTCAGACTGTGCAGTATTACATTAACACAGTCAGACTGTGCAGTAATACAGTAACACAGTCAGACTGTGTAATAATACAGTAACACAGTCAGACTGTGTAATAATACAGTAACACAGTCAGACTGTGCAGTAATACAGTAACACAGTCAGACTGTGTAATAATACAGTAACACAGTCAGACTGCAGTTTTACAGTAACACAGTCAGACTGTGCAGTAATACAGTAACACAGTCAGACTGTGTAATAATACAGTAACACAGTCAGACTGTGCAGTATTACATTAACACAGTCAGACTGTGCAGTAATACAGTAACACAGTCAGACTGTGTAATAATACAGTAACACAGTCAGACTGTGTAATAATACAGTAACACAGTCAGACTGTGTAATAATACAGTAACAGTCAGACTGTGCAGTAATACAGTAACACAATCTGTAATAATACAGTAACACAGTCAGACTGCAGTAATATAGTAACACAGTCAGACTGTGCAGTAATACAGTAACAGTCATACTCTGCAGTAATACAGTAACACAGTCAGACTGTGCAGTAATACAGTAACACAATCAGACTGCAGTATTACAGTAACACAGTCAGACTGCAGTATTACAGTAACACAGACTGTAATAATACAGTAACACAGTCAGACTGTGCAGTAATACAGTAACACAGACTGTAATAATACAGTAACACAGTCAGACTGTGCAGTAATACAGTAACACAGTCAGACTGTGCAGTAATACAGTAACACAGTCAGACTGCAGTATTACAGTAACACAGTCAAACTGTGCAGTAACACAGTCAGACTGTGCAGTAATACAGTAACAGTCAGACTGTGTAATAATACAGTAACACAGTCAGACTGTGCAGTAATACAGTAACACAGACTGTAATAATACAGTAACACAGTCAGACTGTGCAGTAATACAGTAACACAGTCAGACTGTGCAGTAATACAGTAACACAGTCAGACTGCAGTATTACAGTAACACAGTCAAACTGTGCAGTAATACAGTCAGACTGTGCAGTATTACAGTAACACAGACTGTGCAGTAATACAGTAACACAGTCAGACTGCAGTATTACAGTAACACAGTCAGACTGTGCAGTATTACAGTAACACAGTCAGACTGTGCAGTAATACAGTCAGACTGTGCAGTAATACAGTAACAGTCAGACTGCAGTATTACAGTAACAGACTGTGCAGTAATACAGTAACACAGTCAGACTGCAGTATTACAGTAACAGACTGTGTAATAATACAGTAACACAGTCAGACTGTGTAATAATACAGTAACACAGTCAGACTGTGCAGTAATAGAGTAACACAGTCAGACTGCAGTATTACAGTAACACAGTCAGACTGTTCAGTAATACAGTAACACAGTCAGACTGTGCAGTATTACAGTAACACAGTCAGACTGCAGTTTTACAGTAACACAGTCAGACTGTGTAATAATACAGTAACACAGTCAGACTGTGCAGTAATACAGTAACACAGTCAGACTGTGTAATAATACAGTAACACAGTCAGACTGTGCAGTATTACATTAACACAGTCAGACTGTGCAGTAATACAGTAACACAGTCAGACTGTGTAATAATACAGTAACACAGTCAGACTGTGTAATAATACAGTAACACAGTCAGACTGTGCAGTAATACAGTAACACAGTCAGACTGTGTAATAATACAGTAACACAGTCAGACTGCAGTTTTACAGTAACAGTCAGACTGTGCAGTAATACAGTAACACAGTCAGACTGCAGTATTACAGTAACACAGTCAGACTGTGCAGTAATACAGTAACACAGTCAGACTGTGTAATAATACAGTAACACAGTCAGACTGTGTAATAATACAGTAACACAGTCAGACTGTGCAGTATTACATTAACACAGTCAGACTGTGCAGTAATACAGTAACACAGTCAGACTGTGTAATAATACAGTAACACAGTCAGACTGTGTAATAATACAGTAACACAGTCAGACTGTGCAGTATTACATTAACAGTCAGACTGTGCAGTAATACAGTAACACAGTCAGACTGTGTAATAATACAGTAACACAGTCAGACTGTGTAATAATACAGTAACACAGTCAGACTGTGCAGTAATACAGTAACATAGTCAGACTGTGTAATAATACAGTAACACAGTCAGACTGTGCAGTATTACAGTAACACAGTCAGACTGTGCAGTATTACATTAACACAGTCAGACTGTGCAGTATTACATTAACACAGTCAGACTGTGCAGTAATACAGTAACACAGTCAGACTGTGCAGTATTACATTAACACAGTCAGACTGTGTAATAATACAGTAACACAGTCAGACTGTGCAGTATTACATTAACACAGTCAGACTGTGCAGTAATACAGTAACACAGTCAGACTGTGCAGTAATACAGTAACACAGTCAGACTGTGTAATAATACAGTAACACAGTCAGACTGTGCAGTAATACAGTAACACAGTCAGACTGTGCAGTAATACAGTAACACAGTCAGACTGTGCAGTATTACATTAACACAGTCAGACTGTGCAGTAATACAGTAACACAGTCAGACTGTGTAATAATACAGTAACACAGTCAGACTGTGTAATAATACAGTAACACAGTCAGACTGTGCAGTATTACATTAACAGTCAGACTGTGCAGTAATACAGTAACACAGTCAGACTGTGTAATAATACAGTAACACAGTCAGACTGTGCAGTAATACAGTAACACAGTCAGACTGTGCAGTAATACAGTAACACAGTCAGACTGTGCAGTATTACATTAACACAGTCAGACTGTGCAGTAATACAGTAACACAGTCAGACTGTGCAGTATTACATTAACACAGTCAGACTGTGTAATAATACAGTAACACAGTCAGACTGTGCAGTATTACATTAACACAGTCAGACTGTGCAGTAATACAGTAACACAGTCAGACTGTGCAGTAATACAGTAACACAGTCAGACTGTGTAATAATACAGTAACACAGTCAGACTGTGCAGTAATACAGTAACACAGTCAGACTGTGCAGTAATACAGTAACACAGTCAGACTGTGCAGTATTACATTAACACAGTCAGACTGTGCAGTAATACAGTAACACAGTCAGACTGTGTAATAATACAGTAACACAGTCAGACTGTGCAGTATTACATTAACAGTCAGACTGTGCAGTAATACAGTAACACAGTCAGACTGTGTAATAATACAGTAACACAGTCAGACTGTGCAGTAATACAGTAACACAGTCAGACTGTGTAATAATACAGTAACACAGTCAGACTGTGTAATAATACAGTAACACAGTCAGACTGTGCAGTAATACAGTAACATAGTCAGACTGTGTAATAATACAGTAACACAGTCAGACTGTGTAATAATACAGTAACACAGTCAGACTGTGCAGTAATACAGTAACACAGTCAGACTGTGCAGTAATACAGTAACACAGTCAGACTGCAGTTTTACAGTAACACAGTCAGACTGTGCAGTAATACAGTAACACAGTCAGACTGTGTAATAATACAGTAACACAGTCAGACTGTGTAATAATACAGTAACACAGTCAGACTGCAGTTTTACAGTAACACAGTCAGACTGTGTAATAATACAGTAACACAGTCAGACTGTGTAATAATACAGTAACACAGTCAGACTGTGTAATAATACAGTAACAGTCAGACTGTGCAGTAATACAGTAACACAATCTGTAATAATACAGTAACACAGTCAGACTGCAGTAATATAGTAACACAGTCAGACTGTGCAGTAATACAGTAACAGTCATACTCTGCAGTAATACAGTAACACAGTCAGACTGTGCAGTAATACAGTAACACAATCAGACTGCAGTATTACAGTAACACAGTCAGACTGCAGTATTACAGTAACACAGACTGTAATAATACAGTAACACAGTCAGACTGTGCAGTAATACAGTAACACAGACTGTAATAATACAGTAACACAGTCAGACTGTGCAGTAATACAGTAACACAGTCAGACTGTGCAGTAATACAGTAACACAGTCAGACTGCAGTATTACAGTAACACAGTCAAACTGTGCAGTAACACAGTCAGACTGTGCAGTAATACAGTAACAGTCAGACTGTGTAATAATACAGTAACACAGTCAGACTGTGCAGTAATACAGTAACACAGACTGTAATAATACAGTAACACAGTCAGACTGTGCAGTAATACAGTAACACAGTCAGACTGTGCAGTAATACAGTAACACAGTCAGACTGCAGTATTACAGTAACACAGTCAAACTGTGCAGTAATACAGTCAGACTGTGCAGTATTACAGTAACACAGACTGTGCAGTAATACAGTAACACAGTCAGACTGCAGTATTACAGTAACACAGTCAGACTGTGCAGTATTACAGTAACACAGTCAGACTGTGCAGTAATACAGTCAGACTGTGCAGTAATACAGTAACAGTCAGACTGCAGTATTACAGTAACAGACTGTGCAGTAATACAGTAACACAGTCAGACTGTGTAATAATACAGTAACACAGTCAGACTGTGTAATAATACAGTAACACAGTCAGACTGTGCAGTAATAGAGTAACACAGTCAGACTGCAGTATTACAGTAACACAGTCAGACTGTTCAGTAATACAGTAACACAGTCAGACTGTGCAGTATTACAGTAACACAGTCAGACTGCAGTTTTACAGTAACACAGTCAGACTGTGTAATAATACAGTAACACAGTCAGACTGTGCAGTAATACAGTAACACAGTCAGACTGTGTAATAATACAGTAACACAGTCAGACTGTGCAGTATTACATTAACACAGTCAGACTGTGCAGTAATACAGTAACACAGTCAGACTGTGTAATAATACAGTAACACAGTCAGACTGTGTAATAATACAGTAACACAGTCAGACTGTGCAGTAATACAGTAACACAGTCAGACTGTGTAATAATACAGTAACACAGTCAGACTGCAGTTTTACAGTAACAGTCAGACTGTGCAGTAATACAGTAACACAATCAGACTGCAGTATTACAGTAACACAGTCAGACTGTGCAGTAATACAGTAACACAGTCAGACTGTGTAATAATACAGTAACACAGTCAGACTGTGTAATAATACAGTAACACAGTCAGACTGTGCAGTATTACATTAACACAGTCAGACTGTGCAGTAATACAGTAACACAGTCAGACTGTGTAATAATACAGTAACACAGTCAGACTGTGTAATAATACAGTAACACAGTCAGACTGTGCAGTATTACATTAACAGTCAGACTGTGCAGTAATACAGTAACACAGTCAGACTGTGTAATAATACAGTAACACAGTCAGACTGTGTAATAATACAGTAACACAGTCAGACTGTGCAGTAATACAGTAACATAGTCAGACTGTGTAATAATACAGTAACACAGTCAGACTGTGCAGTATTACAGTAACACAGTCAGACTGTGCAGTATTACATTAACACAGTCAGACTGTGCAGTATTACATTAACACAGTCAGACTGTGCAGTAATACAGTAACACAGTCAGACTGTGCAGTATTACATTAACACAGTCAGACTGTGTAATAATACAGTAACACAGTCAGACTGTGCAGTATTACATTAACACAGTCAGACTGTGCAGTAATACAGTAACACAGTCAGACTGTGCAGTAATACAGTAACACAGTCAGACTGTGTAATAATACAGTAACACAGTCAGACTGTGCAGTAATACAGTAACACAGTCAGACTGTGCAGTAATACAGTAACACAGTCAGACTGTGCAGTATTACATTAACACAGTCAGACTGTGCAGTAATACAGTAACACAGTCAGACTGTGTAATAATACAGTAACACAGTCAGACTGTGTAATAATACAGTAACACAGTCAGACTGTGCAGTATTACATTAACAGTCAGACTGTGCAGTAATACAGTAACACAGTCAGACTGTGTAATAATACAGTAACACAGTCAGACTGTGCAGTAATACAGTAACACAGTCAGACTGTGTAATAATACAGTAACACAGTCAGACTGTGTAATAATACAGTAACACAGTCAGACTGTGCAGTAATACAGTAACATAGTCAGACTGTGTAATAATACAGTAACACAGTCAGACTGTGTAATAATACAGTAACACAGTCAGACTGTGCAGTAATACAGTAACACAGTCAGACTGTGCAGTAATACAGTAACACAGTCAGACTGCAGTTTTACAGTAACACAGTCAGACTGTGCAGTAATACAGTAACAGTCAGACTGTGTAATAATACAGTAACACAGTCAGACTGTGTAATAATACAGTAACACAGTCAGACTGTGCAGTAATACAGTAACACAGTCAGACTGTGCAGTAATACAGTAACACAGTCAGACTGCAGTTTTACAGTAACACAGTCAGACTGTGCAGTAATACAGTAACACAGTCAGACTGTGCAGTAATACAGTAACACAGTCAGACTGTGTAATAATACAGTAACACAGTCAGACTGTGTAATAATACAGTAACACAGTCAGACTGTGCAGTAATACAGTAACACAGTCAGACTGTGCAGTAATACAGTAACACAGTCAGACTGCAGTTTTACAGTAACACAGTCAGACTGTGCAGTAATACAGTAACACAGTCAGACTGTGCAGTAATACAGTAACACAGTCAGACTGTGTAATAATACAGTAACACAGTCAGACTGTGCAGTAATACAGTAACACAGTCAGACTGCAGTTTTACAGTAACACAGTCAGACTGTGCAGTAATACAGTAACACAGTCAGACTGTGCAGTAATACAGTAACACAGTCAGACTGTGTAATAATACAGTAACACAGTCAGACTGTGCAGTAATACAGTAACACAGTCAGACTGTGCAGTAATACAGTAACACAGTCAGACTGTGCAGTAATACAGTAACACAGTAAAACATCAGTCAAAACGTGCAGCTGTTGAAACGTGGCATCGCCGTATTCCGGAACATTCCTCTGCTCGGGGGCGTGGCTTTACAACAAAAACCTACAAATCCTATTTGTCCGCCTCTGATTGGTCAGTAAGCTTCTCTCGGCCGCCAATGTTTGCGCTTTCCGCTTTGGGATTGGCTGAAGGAGCGGAAGTTGGATTTTTTTGCAGGCTGCATTCCTCTCGCGCAGATATTCGCAGAGCTTTAAGCTAACGGAGTTTAGGCGCGCGCCTGCCCGGTTCGGTTCGGTTCGGTTCGGTTCGGTGTCCTCGCTCTTTCTGCAGAAAAGGACTTTTACAGTAATCGGGGCTTCAGTGTGGGGGTCAGAATGAGGCTCGTGCCTTTGTGGCTGTCCGTCGTGTGCGCGCTGCTGCCCGGGGTCGCGGGGGAAACAGGTAAGCCTCATCAAGCTGTGCTGACCCACTGGGTCTGAACCGGTGGATCTGGTGGTGTTAGGAGTGTGTGGTACTGCTGGACAGTGTTGGTCTGATGGGATGATTATGTTAAGAACTTTTACTGAAGTTCCTTCATGTCGTTTCCTCTCATTTCCGCCTTTAACGGGTCAGCAGCTCGAGCCCACTGGAGCTCCTGCCCTGTTTAAGGTGGACCGGCCAGTTCCGAGAGGGAGCAGCAGATTCGCCAAAAAGTTGGCGATTAATCTTCGTTCTGATCCAGTTGCCTCCTGTTATTGACCCTGCAGGACAAACTGACCTCTATACTAAACTAACCCGACTGACCTGTGTGTGAGCTCAGATCACACCGCGATACGAGTTCTTCACCCGCAGTGAGTCGCTTAGAACCCTTAAAGAACCCCTTTGTTTTCTTAACAGAGTAGGAGTGTGTTCTGACTGGGGGTCTGCAGTCCGGTTCAGACCCTCAGAGCTGTTTATCTTTCCATTTCAGTTCAAGCGCTTATTAACCAATCATACACTCTCTCTCTACCCCTCTCTCTACCTCTCTCTCTCTCTGTCTCTCTCTCTCTCTCTCTCTCTCTCTCTCTACCCCTCTCTCTCTCTACCTCTCTCTCTGTCTCTCTCTCTCTCTACCCCTCTCTCTACCTCTACCTCTCTCTCTGTCTCTCTCTCTCTCTACCCCTCTCTCTACCTCTACCTCTCTCTCTGTCTCTCTCTCTCTCTACCTCTCTCTCTGTCTCTCTCTCTACCTCTCTCTCTGTCTCTCTCTACCTCTCTACCCCTCTCTCTACCTCTACCTCTCTCTCTGTCTCTCTCTCTGTCTCTCTCTCTCTCTCTACCTCTCTCTACCCCTCTCTCTACCTCTACCTCTCTCTCTGTCTCTCTCTCTGTCTCTCTCTCTCTCTACCCCTCTCTCTACCTCTACCTCTCTCTCTGTCTCTCTCTCTGTCTCTCTCTCTCTCTACCCCTCTCTCTACCTCTACCTCTCTCTCTGTCTCTCTCTCTCTCTACCCCTCTCTCTCTCTACCTCTCTCTCTGTCTCTCTCTCTCTCTACCCCTCTCTCTACCTCTACCTCTCTCTCTGTCTCTCTCTCTCTCTACCCCTCTCTCTCTCTACCTCTCTCTCTGTCTCTCTCTCTCTCTACCCCTCTCTCTACCTCTACCTCTCTCTCTGTCTCTCTCTCTCTCTACCTCTCTCTCTGTCTACCTCTCTCTACCTCTCTCTCTCTGCCTCTGTCTCTCTCTCTACCTCTACCTCTCTCTCTGTCTCTGTCTCTACCTCTCTCTCTCTCTACCTCTCTCTCTCTGCCTCTGTCTCTCTCTCTACCTCTACCTCTCTCTCTGTCTCTACCTCTCTCTCTCTCTCTACCTCTCTCTCTCTCTACCTCTACCTCTCTCTCTACCTCTACCTTTCTCTGTCTCTCTCTCTCTCTCTCTCTGCCTCTGTCTCTCTCTCTACCTCTACCTCTCTGTCTCTACCTCTACCTCCCTCTCTACCTCTACCTCTCTCTCTCTACCTCTCTCTCTCTCTACCTCTCTCTCTCTGCCTCTGTCTCTCTCTCTACCTCTACCTCTGTCTCTCTCTCTACCTCTCTCTCTCTCTACCTCTACCTCTCCCCCTCTCTCTGTCTCTCTCTCTACCTCTACCTCTCTCTCTACCTCTACCTTTCTCTGTCTCTCTCTCTCTCTCTGCCTCTGTCTCTCTCTCTCTCTCTACCTCTCTCTCTGTCTCTACCTCTCTCTCTGTCTACCTCTCTCTACCTCTCTACCTCTCTCTCTGTCTCTCTCTCTCTCTCTACCTCTCTCTCTGTCTACCTCTCTCTACCTCTCTCTCTCTCTACCTCTCTCTCTGTCTCTCTCTCTCTCTCTCTCTCTCTCTCTACCTCTCTCTCTACCTCTCTCTCTACCTCTACCTTTCTCTGTCTCTCTCTCTCTCTCTCTCTCTGCCTCTGTCTCTCTCTCTACCTCTACCTCTCTGTCTCTACCTCTACCTCCCTCTCTACCTCTACCTCTCTCTCTCTACCTCTCTCTCTCTCTACCTCTCTCTCTCTGCCTCTGTCTCTCTCTCTACCTCTACCTCTCCCCCTCTCTCTGTCTCTCTCTCTACCTCTACCTCTCTCTCTACCTCTACCTTTCTCTGTCTCTCTCTCTCTCTCTGCCTCTGTCTCTCTCTCTCTCTCTACCTCTCTCTCTGTCTCTACCTCTCTCTCTGTCTACCTCTCTCTACCTCTCTCTCTGTCTCTCTCTCTCTCTCTACCTCTCTCTCTGTCTACCTCTCTCTACCTCTCTCTCTCTCTACCTCTCTCTCTGTCTCTCTCTCTCTACCTCTCTCTCTGTCTCTCTCTCTCTCTCTACCTCTCTCTCTGTCTCTCTCTCTCTCTCTACCTCTCTCTCTACCTCTCTCTCTCTCTACCTCTCTCTCTGTCTCTCTCTCTCTACCTCTCTCTCTCTCTCTGTCTCTCTCTCTACCTCTCTCTACCTCTACCTCTCCCCCTCTCTCTGTCTCTCTCTCTCTCTCTCTCTACCTCTACCCCTCTCTCTCTCTCTACCTCTCTCTCTCTCTACCTCTACCTCTCTCTACCTCTACCTTTCTCTGTCTCTCTCTCTCTCTTTGCCTCTCTCTCTCTCTCTCTCTGCCTCTGTCTCTCTCTCTACCTCTCTGTCTCTACCTCTCTCTCTGTCTCTACCTCTACCTCCCTCTCTACCTCTACCTCTCTCTCTCTACCTCTCTCTCTCTCTCTCTCTACCTCTCTCTCTCTCTACCTCTACCTTTCTCACTACCTCTACCTCTCTCTCTCTCTCTACCTCTACCTCTCTCTCTCTACCTCTCTCTCTCTCTCTCTCTCTCTCTCACTACCTCTACCTCTACCTTTTCTACTTTACTACCTCACTGGACTCTATTTATCGCACATTGCACAACTTGCACACTACCGTCATTATTTATTATCCTCTGGTCTTGTACTGTGCTGCACTTGTGTTCTGTATGCACTGTGTCTGTGTTGCTCCAGGGTCCTGCAGGAACGTTGTTTGGTTTCACTGTGTTCTCTGTATGGAGCTGAAATGACAATAAAACCCACTTGACTTGACTTGACTCTCTCTCTCACCCCTCCAGATGAGTTATTGGTGATAACCGCTGCTACAGAAGAGACGGATGGCTTTAACCGGTTCATGAGGACGACTCGAGAATTCAACTACACTGTGAAGGTTCTCCACCATCAGTCCTTCCATCTTCACTCCCAAAAGTTTTTAACCCCCTAAAAGCTGCAGCAGTCTTTACTGAGGATCTGCCTAGTTAGTGTCTCAGAAGCGGCTCAGAACCGCTGTGTTTGTTTCTTTGTAAGATTCAGAAGTAGAAAGTCTTGATGATCCCTTTATTTTCAGTATCAGATTCTGTAATCAGACTTTCTGGCTGACTGATTCAGTTTAAGATTCGGGGGGGTTACTGGTGAATAATGAGTTTAGTGAATAATGAGCCTAACCCTAACCCAGGACAACAAGAGCTGGGTTTCTAATCCAGACCAATCTGAGGACTTTTAAGGGGGTTAGCACTGTATATATTGTGATTGGAGGAAAAGTGAGGGGTGGTGTGTAAACTGTGTGTGTGTGCGCGTGCAGGTTCTGGGACTGGGGCAGGAGTGGAGAGGAGGTGATGTTGCTAAAACTGTGGGTGGAGGACAGAAGGTTCGGTGGCTGAAGAAAGAGATGCAGAAACACAAAGAGAAACAAAACACGGTCATCCTCTTTGTCGACAGGTGAGTAGTGTGTGTGAGATTAGACTGGGAGTAAAGTGGGGTTAGACTGGGAGTAAAGTGGGGTTAGACTGGGAGTAAAGTGGGATTAGACTGGGAGTAAAGTGGGGTTAGACTGGGAGTAAAGTGGGATTAGACCGAGAAAAAAGTGAGCTTAGACTGGGAGTAAAGTGGGATTAGACTGGGAGTAAAGTGGGATTAGACTGGGAGTAAAGTGGAATTAGACTGGGAGTAAAGTGGGATTAGACTGGGAGTAAAGTGGAATTAGACTGGGAGTAAAGTGGGGTTAGACTGGGAGTAAAGTGGGGTTAGACTGGGAGTAAAGTGGAATTAGACTGGGAGTAAAGTGGGGTTAGACTGGGAGTAAAGTGGGATTAGACTGGGAGTAAAGTGGGATTAGACTGGGAGTAAAGTGGGATTAGACTGAGAGTAAAGTGGGATTAGACTGAGAGTAAAGTGGGGTTAGACTGGGAGTAAAGTGGGATTAGACCGAGAAAAAAGTGAGCTTAGACTGGGAGTAAAGTGGAATTAGACTGGGAGTAAAGTGGGGTTAGACTGAGAAAAAAGTGAGCTTAGACTGGGAGTAAAGTGGAATTAGACTGGGAGTAAAGTGGGGTTAGACTGGGAGTAAAGTGGGGTTAGACTGAGAGTAAAGTGGGATTAGACTGAGAGTAAAGTGGGGTTAGACTGGGAGTAAAGTGGAATTAGACTGAGAGTAAAGTGGGATTAGACTGAGAGTAAAGTGGGGTTAGACTGGGAGTAAAGTGGGATTAGACTGAGAGTAAAGTGGGGTTAGACTGGGAGTAAAGTGGGGTTAGACTGGGAGTAAAGTGGGGTTAGACTGGGAGTAAAGTGGGGTTAGACTGGGAGTAAAGTGGAATTAGACTGGGAGTAAAGTGGGATTAGACTGAGAGTAAAGTGGGATTAGACTGAGAGTAAAGTGGGGTTAGACTGGGAGTAAAGTGGGATTAGACCGAGAAAAAAGTGAGCTTAGACTGGGAGTAAAGTGGAATTAGACTGGGAGTAAAGTGGGGTTAGACTGAGAAAAAAGTGAGCTTAGACTGGGAGTAAAGTGGAATTAGACTGGGAGTAAAGTGGAATTAGACTGGGAGTAAAGTGGGGTTAGACTGGGAGTAAAGTGGAATTAGACTGAGAGTAAAGTGGGATTAGACTGAGAGTAAAGTGGGATTAGACTGGGAGTAAAGTGGGATTAGACTGAGAGTAAAGTGGGGTTAGACTGGGAGTAAAGTGGAATTAGACTGGGAGTAAAGTGGGGTTAGACTGGGAGTAAAGTGGGGTTAGACTGGGAGTAAAGTGGAATTAGACTGGGAGTAAAGTGGGATTAGACTGAGAGTAAAGTGGGATTAGACTGAGAGTAAAGTGGGATTAGACTGAGAGTAAAGTGGGGTTAGACTGGGAGTAAAGTGGGGTTAGACTGGGAGTAAAGTGGGGTTAGACTGAGAGTAAAGTGGGATTAGACTGAGAGTAAAGTGGGGTTAGACTGGGAGTAAAGTGGAATTAGACTGAGAGTAAAGTGGGATTAGACTGAGAGTAAAGTGGGGTTAGACTGGGAGTAAAGTGGGATTAGACTGAGAAAAAGTGAGTTTAGACTGGGAGTAAAGTGGAATTAGACTGAGAGTAAAGTGGGGTTAGACTGGGAGTAAAGTGGGGTTAGACTGGGAGTAAAGTGGGGTTAGACTGGGAGTAAAGTGGGATTAGACTGAGAGTAAAGTGGGATTAGACTGAGAAAAAAGTGAGCTTAGACTGGGAGTAAAGTGGAATTAGACTGAGGAAAAAGTGAGATTAGACTGGGAGTAAAGTGGGGTTAGACTGGGAGTAAAGTGGGGTTAGACTGGGAGTAAAGTGGGGTTAGACTGGGAGTAAAGTGGGGTTAGACTGGGAGTAAAGTGAAATTAGACTGAGAGTAAAGTGGGGTTAGACTGGGAGTAAAGTGGGGTTAGACTGGGAGTAAAGTGGGATTAGACTGGGAGTAAAGTGGGATTAGACTGGGAGTAAAGTGGGGTTAGACTGGGAGTAAAGTGGGGTTAGACTGGGAGTAAAGTGGGATTAGACTGAGAGTAAAGTGGGATTAGACTGGGAGTAAAGTGGGGTTAGACTGAGAGTAAAGTGGGGTTAGACTGGGAGTAAAGTGGGGTTAGACTGGGAGTAAAGTGGGGTTAGACTGGGAGTAAAGTGGGGTTAGACTGAGGTGTGTTCAAGTCTGCAGAACTGAACATTTATAGACAGATGTAGATGGGCACTCCTGGGTGGGTTGTGTTGTGATGGTGAAGACCGTTGTGCTAATCACAGTGATGATGATGGTGATGATGAAGATCCCCTCTCTCTGTAGTTATGATGTAATCCTGGCTGGAGGTCCAGAGGAGCTCTTGTGGAAGTTCTCCCGTTTTAAACACCGGGTGGTTTTCTCTGCTGAGGGGTTCTGCTGGCCTGACCAGAAACTGGCTCCTAAATATCCGCCCGTCCACTCTGGAAAACGCTACCTGAACTCTGGAGGTGTGAGAGTGTGTGTGCGCGTGTGTCAGAGTGCGCGTGTGTCAGAGTGTGTGTGTGTCAGTGTGCGCGCGTGAGAGGGTGTGTGTGTGTGTGTGTATATGAATGTGTTCTGATCAATCAGGTTTTTTTTCAGAAGACTAAACCAGTCTGTTTCTCTGAGGGCTTTGAGTCATGACTGGTAATCGAAGTGTGTGCGTGTGCGTGTGTGTGTGTGTGTGTGTGTGTGTGTAGGTTTTATTGGCTATGCTCCTGAAATCTTTGAGATTGTGCAGCAGTGGAAACACAGAGACAACGATGATGATCAGCTCTTCTACACACTCATCTACCTGGACAAAGAACAGCGGGTGAGAGTGTGTGAGAGTGTGTGAGAGTGTGTGTGAGTGTGTGAGAGTATACCTGACCAGGCTACACTTTTAATTCTCTCTCTCTCTCTCTCTCTCTCTCTCTCAGACTAAGTTCAACATGACGCTGGATCATAAATCACGTATTTTCCAGAACCTTAATGGTGCCGTTGGTGAGCACTCGCATACACACACTCACACTTACACACACACACACATACTGTGATACAGTGATGTTTGAGTTCTTGCTCTTTAAATTAGTCTTAATTTTTTTCCCTTCTTGTAAATTAATTGGCAAACACCCCCCTCAACACCCTCAGTGCCACTGTTCTGAAACAAAGTAAGAGATACTTATTGTGTGTGTGTGTGTGTGTGTGTGTGTGTGTGTGTGTGTGTGTGTGTGTGGGACCACTCAGAGGAGGTAGTGCTGAAGTTTGAGAAGTCACGTGTTCGAGCCCGTAACGTTGCATACGATACACTTCCTGTTGTTATCCACGGAAACGGACCAACAAAGGTAAACACTCTCTGTCTCTCTCTCTCTGTCTCTCTGTCTCTGTCTCTCTCTGTCTCTCTGTCTCTCTCTCTCTCTGTCTCTCTCTCTCTGACTCTCTCACACTCTCTCTCTCTGTCTCCCTCCCTCTCTCTGTCTCTCTCTCTCTGTCTCCCTCCCTCTCTCTGTCTCCCTCTCTCTGTCTCCCTCTCTCTCTCTCTCCCTCTCTCTCTCCCTCTCTCTTTCCCTCTCTCTCTCCCTCTCTCTCTCCCTCTTTCTCTCTGTCTCTCTCTCTCTCTATCTCTGTCTCTCTGTCTGTCTCTCTCTCTGTCTCTCTCTCTGTCTCTGTCTCTGTACTGGAGAGTGGTGTGTGTGTGTGTGTGTGTATGTGTGTGTGTGGTGCTGTACTGTAGACAGTATTTTCTCATACTGAGCTCGCAGCTTTCTCGCGCTTCTCACAGTTTTCTGAATATCTGTTTCCTGTGGAGATGGAGAACACGTCAGTGCTGAAATGCTGTATTTATACTGGTTTGTACTGGTTTAGACTGGTTTAGACTGGTTTGTACTGGTTTAGACTGGTTTGTACCGGTTTAGACTGGTTTATACTGGTTATGATGTCATTTGAAACAGGTGAAATCAGTGTTGAGTGGCTGCGTTTAATCAGTGATGATTAACTCCTTCATTTGTATTTAGAATTGGCTCTGGAATTCTGCATGCTCCATGTGTGGTTTGTTTACTGAGTGTGTGTGTGTGTGTGTGTGTTCCAGCTGCAACTGAATTATCTGGGTAACTACGTTCCCACAGCCTGGACATACGAGAACGGCTGTGGGATCTGCAATGATGATCTGCTGTACCTCACCGACATCCCGGTCTGTATTTCTTCACAGTTCTAGTCCTCCCTCTCCACTCGCCTGGCCTCCCTCTCCTCCCTCTCCACTCGCCTGGCCTCCCTCTCCACTCGCCTGGCCTCCCTCTCCTCCCTCTCCACTCGCCTGGCCTCCCTCTCCTCCCTCTCCACTCGCCTGGCCTCCCTCTCCACTCGCCTGGCCTCCCTCTCCACTCGCCTGGCCTCCCTCTCCACTCGCCTGGCCTCCCTCTCCTCCCTCTCCACTCGCCTGGCCTCCCTCTCCACTCGCCTGGCCTCCCTCTCCTCCCTCTCCACTCGCCTGGCCTCCCTCTCCACTCGCCTGGCCTCCCTGGCCTCCCTCTCCACTCGCCTGGCCTCCCTCTCCACTCGCCTGGCCTCCCTCTCCTCCCTCTCCACTCGCCTGGTCTCCCTGGCCTCCCTCTCCACTCGCCTGGCCTCCCTCTCCACTCGCCTGGCCTCCCTTCCCACTCGCCTGGCCTCCCTTCCCACTCGCCTGGCCTCCCTCTCCTCCCTCTCCACTCGCCTGGCCTCCCTCTCCTCCCTCTCCACTCGCCTGGCCTCCCTCTCCTCCCTCTCCACTCGCCTGGCCTCCCTCTCCACTCGCCTGGCCTCCCTGTCCTCCCTCTCCACTCGCCTGGCCTCCCTCTCCACTCGCCTGGCCTCCCTGTCCTCCCTCTCCACTCGCCTGGCCTCCCTCTCCACTCGCCTGGCCTCCCTGTCCTCCCTCTCCACTCGCCTGGCCTCCCTGTCCTCCCTCTCCACTCGCCTGGCCTCCCTCTCCACTCGCCTGTCCCCCCTCTGCGCTCGCCTGTCCTCACTGTCCTCCCTCTCGGCAATTCCACAGTATTTTACAGTATTTCACATAAAAAAAGGACACTGTAGAACCTTAACAGTAATGTAATTCTGTTTGTTTGTTTGTTTGTTTACTGTAGGAGGATCAAATGCCGCTGGTTTATATAGGGGTGTTTATAGAGCAGCCAACTCCTTTTCTGGAGGAGTTTCTGGAGAGGCTTGCAACCCTGAACTACCCACACACTCGCCTGAGGCTGTTTATACACAACAACGTATGAACACACACACACAAACACACACAGCATAACAACTGCTTTTACAGAACAGTATTCAGCAGAGTGAGGACAGCTGTTTGTTTCTGCAGTGTAGCAACCACACAGCAACTCTCACTGACCGCTGACTTTATGTTTATTTGGGTTTATTCTAATGTTATATAGAGTTCATTACAGGTAGACACTCTCACTGACCACTGACTTTATGTTTATTTGGGTTTATTCTAATGTTATATAGAGTTCATTACAGGTAGACACTCTCACTGACCACTGACTTTATGTTTATTTGGGTTTATTCTAATGTTATATAGAGTTCATTACAGGTAGACACTCACTGACCACTGACTTTATGTTTATTTGGGTTTATTCTAATGTTATATAGAGTTAATTACAGGTAGACACTCTCACTGACCACTGACTTTGTTAATTTGGGTTTATTCTAATGTTATATAGAGTTAATTACAGGTAGACACTCTCACTGACCACTGACTTTATGTTTATTTGGGTTTATTCTAATGTTATATAGAGTTAATTACAGGTAGACACTCTCACTGACCACTTACATTATGTTTATTTGGGTTTATTCTAATGTTATATAGAGTTAATTACAGGTAGACACTCTTACTGACCATTGCCTTTATGTTTATTTGGGTTTATTCTAATGTTATATAGAGTTAATTACAGTTAGACACTCTCACTGACCACTGACTTTATGTTTATTTGGGTTTATTCTAATGTTATATAGAGTTAATTACAGGTAGACACTCTCACTGACCACTGACTTTATGTTTATTTGGGTTTATTCTAATGTTATAAAGAGTTAATTACAGGTAGACACTCACTGACTGCTGACTTTGTTTATTTGGGTTTATTCTAATGTTATATAGAGTTAATTACAGGTAGACACTCTCACTGACTTTATTTTTGTTTGGGTTTATTCTAATGTTATATAGAGTTAATTACAGGTAGACACTCTCACTGACCACTAACTTTATGCTTATTTGGGTTTATTCTAATGTTATATAGAGTTAATTACAGGTAGACACTCACTGACCACTGACTTTATGTTTATTTGGGTTTATTCTAATGTTATATAGAGTTAATTACAGGTAGACACTCTCACTGACCCCTGACTTTATGCTTATTTGGGTTTATTCTAATGTTATATAGAGTTAATTACAGGTAGACACTCTCACTGACCGCTGACTTTATGTTTATTTGGGTTTATTCTAATGTTATATAGAGTTAATTACAGGTAGACACTCTCACTGACCTCTGACTTTATGTTTATTTGGGTTTATCTCTAATGTTATATAGAGTTAATTACAGGTAGACACTCTCACTGACCTCTGACTTTATGTTTATTTGGGTTTATTCTAATGTTATATAGAGTTAATTACAGGTAGACTCTCTCACTGACCACTGACTTTTAATGTGTGTGTGTGTAGGTTGTGTATCATGAACAGCATGTGCAGCATTTTTGGAACCATCATCGTTCTCTGTTCTCTGACATTCGCATCGTTGGACCTGAGGAGAACCTTCAGCATGACCAAGCTAGAACCATGGCTGTGTATGTACACACACTGTCTCCCATACACACGTTTCTTGTACAGTTGCTAGGTAGTTTGAGGAAGTTCTAGGTAGATGACGGTGTCTTTGATTGTGTTTGATGTTGATGCTTTGATGTCCACTGTAGTGTTTTCTATGTACCAACTGTGTTTTCACTTTTCTGAATATTCTGCTTTAAGAATTAGGTAATTTAAATGTGTTTGTGTGTGTGTGTGTGTTTAGGGAGGCGTGTAAGAGTGACCCCTCGTGTGATTATTACTTCAGCATCGACTCTGATGTGGCTCTGATCAACTCAGACACCTTGCGGATCCTCATCGAGGAGAACAAGTGAGCAATGCACTCACTCGCGCACTCACCAACTCACTCGCGTATCCACTCACTCACTCTCGCACTATGCCATTACTACTACAAACTGTGGTTGAGTCTCATAAACTAACACTGTCACTGACTGGTGAAGGTACAGTGTAGTTTAACTAAATCTCTCTCTCTGTGTCTCTCTCTTTCTCCTCCTGTAGGTCAGTGATCGCCCCCATGCTGTCCCGTCATGGTAAGCTCTGGTCGAATTTCTGGGGCGCTCTGAGTCCAGATGGATTTTACTCTCGCTCTGAGGATTACATCGACATTGTACAGGCCAAACGAGTGTGAGTCTGCCACCCTGTGTGTGTGTGTGTGTTCGGGTTAGGGTGCTAGAGCTCTTCACACAGTAGCTCTGAAGTGTTCAGGTGTATCTCTCTCTCTCTCCCTCTCTCTCACTGCAGAGGTGTGTGGAACGTCCCGTATATAACGCAGGTGTTCCTGATCCGAGGGGACATTTTGCGGTCCCGCCTGGCCGATGTTTCTCTGTTCCAGCAGGAGGGGGCTGACCCAGACATGATCTTCTGCAGGGCTGTCCGAGACCAGGTGTGCTCGGAAATTAGGTTACCTGAGTAAAAAAAAATAAAGGCCTTTGTTGATTCTCGCAGGTGTGTTAAAACTGTTTGTGTGTGTGTGTGTTGCAGGGTGTGTTTATGTTTGTGTCTAATAGAGATGAGTTCGGCAGATTGGTTTCCACCAAAAACTATAACACCAGCAGACTTCATCCGGACATGTGGCAGATATTCGACAATCCTCTGGTAAAGCTCTCTCGCCTCGCTCTCACTCTCTCGCGCTCTCGACCGTCTCGGCGCTGCGGGGCCCCCTGGGTTTTCTGGATTGTCAGATGTTTTAAATCAGGCTGACCAATCAGAGCATGAAGATGGGCAGCAGAACATAAGGAATAGCTCGGGTACAGTGGTGGTTCCTGAATGAGGTGTGTGTGTGTGGTAGAGTGGGGTGAACCCTGTGTGTGCGGAGTTTCGCTTTAGCAGATAAAATAATGAACTTATCATCGCTGCTGCTGCTCCAGGAATCCACGTCTTCCTGTGATTGGAGTGATTAGACATAAAACGCGTCGGGCGTGGTGTGAACGCTCCAGTAACGCTCGCTAAAAATCACATCTGTTCAGTCTGAAAAATCAAACTGGGTGTGAAACTGACTCCCCTCGACTACACAGCCTGGGTTTA